>NC_090923.1:854663897-854966928 GCF_040938575.1 Ambystoma mexicanum
CCGTCTTGCATAAGGGAAGGTAAATTTAGCCATGAACACACAAGGATAACATTCCCTTATCTATAGGAGATTATGACCTGTCAGTTCCACTTCTATATTATAGTGCCTCACCAGTAAATATACTGGGGAGAGACATAATGAACAGGTTGAATATGACGATCTCCTTTACTGAGGACGGCATAATTTGCTCTACTCCAGGGATTAACATGCTCACAGCACGACAGATTATGCAAGCATACTGCGGACAGACAGCGATTAGGGCGGAGCCAGTAGATGGCAAACTCTTCCAGTACGGGACAGACATGGCATTTGCATGGATGCCAGGGATAGAGGGAAAAATTTGGAGGAGGCCAGCAGCCTATCTGTTTAGACCAGAAACACCAGTCAATGAACCAGAAGGAAAGGTGGTTCCAGTGGACATTGAGAGCATTATAGCAACATCTGATTACATTGCTGTACATGCCCAAGACAGAGAAGGAAGAGCATGGAGGGCAGTGATAGCACTAGCAGAAGGATGTAGACTCATCCAGGTGTCAGATGAGGAGCTGTTCTCAGAAAGAAAGGAGGTAGGTGAAATGGTGTTTATGATGAGTGTGGAAATATGGCTAAGGGTGGCGTACAAACAAGTAGCACAGAAAATTGCAATGGCACTTGAGGCACCCGCATGACCCCAGTCCCCTTCTTTAAGGAGGATATGACCAAGGTACCCACATAATTGTGGACGACTAGCCCCTATGACGTGGGGTGCATAAAAAGTATAGGGAGAGTAAGGATACAATTGAAAAAAGGTGCAATATTCCCCAGAGTGAAACAGTACCCACTATCAAAAGAGGCAGATAAGGGCATATATGAAACCATAACGGCCCTTATAAATAATGGCATATTGGTCCCCTCAGAATCACCATGTAACACGGCTGTATATCCAGTGCGCAAGGCTAAAGGGGGTTCTTGGCGCTTCATACAGGATCTCAGGCCCTTGAACAACATAGTAGAAGCAGAATACCCCATAGCAGCAAACCCGGCCACAATATTGTGTGGCATTCCATCAGAAGCATCACGATTTACAGTGTCCGACCTTAAAAATGCATTCTTTTCAATACCATTGCACCCAGACTCACAAGATCTGACAAGCTTCACTTACAGAAAAACAAAGTGGAAACACACCAGATTGCCACAAGGGTATTGCGAATCACCCTCAATTTTCAACAGAGTAATACAAACGGAGTTGGGTAACATTGAAGTGGAAAGCACAGTGTTGCAGTATGTGGATGACATAATAATTTGCAGTACAAACGAAAGAACATGCAGAGAGGACTCATTAAAGATGTTGACAATATTGGCTGAGAAAGGTTACAATGTAGACATGGAAAAGCTACAGTACTGTCAAGAACAGGTACTTTACATTGGTCAGCTCATATCCCAACATGGAAGAAAGATTGCACCACAAAGAGCACAGGCCATTTCAAACACACCAGTGCCACAAACAGTGAGGGAACTGCAGCAGTCCCTGGGGCTGTGCTACTAATGTAGAGCATGGGTGTTTGATTACAGTTCATACATAGGACCCCTGTTTGAGGCGTTAAAGGAAGCTAATACAGGGGAGAAAAGGCTGGGGTGGACAATGGAAATGAAAGAGGCTTTTGATGAATTGAAAGATGCGATATCAACTGCTCCGGTACTGGCATCCCCAGACTATGAGCGACAATTTTTTATATTTTCACATTGCGACTCAGCAGTAATGAAAGCAGTGTTGGCCCAAAAAACATGCATGGGCTACAAACCAGTAGCATTTTACAGAGGCCACTTAGATCCTGTGATGCTAGGTCATTTCCCTTGCGAACAAGGTCTCGCCGCAGCTGCTTTTGCGGTAGAGAAAGCATCAGCAATCACCATGGGGTGCCCAACTACACAGTTTGTGGAACATGCACTATTTGCCATATTGAATAAACCTAAGTCCACCCTAACCACACAAAGGGCATCAGGTTATGAGATCATCTTATCCAGAGCTGAACTATCAATTGTTAGATGTAGCACGGTCAACCCTGCAAGGCTCCTAGCAGAAGTAATTGAGGAGGGAGATTATGCCCATGACTGTACGCAAATAACGGACATGTACTCATGCACTAGAAAGGTTGAAGAAAACGCACTAGAGGGAGGTGAGCTCTTGTTCATTGATGGGTCATCAACTATCGACCAAAGGGATGGTGTAAGGAGGACTGGGGCAGCAGTGGTAAAAATGATGGAGGTACCGGTGTGTGTGGCAATGAAATGTGTACAATTACCACAGCATTACTCCGCTCAAGCAGCGGAATTAGTTGCACTGATCTTGGCGTTCAAGGAAAGCTTTGACAAACGAGTGACCATATATTCCGACAGCGCATATGTTACATCCACTGTCCACTCAGGGCTGTCAAAATGGAGAAGAAGAGGGTTTAGGAGAGCTGATGGCACTCCAGTGCAACATGCCCTCCTATTGGCTGAACTAATTGAAGCAATAAATGACCCCCAAGAATTAGCTTTGGTCAAATGCACCGCACACACCAATGGTGAAGACCACATCTCAAAAGGGAATGCAGCAGCAGACGCACATGCGAAGTATGCTGCATACTTTGGTGAGATATGGAACCCCCCAGAGTCACAGAGAGGGAGAGGGAGGGGAATGGCTAAGGAGATGTTGCTAAGAGAAGGGTACACCCATCTCCCAGCCACACAGATTATGGAGCTACAAGCGGCTGCACCAATGGCCGAAAAAGAAATATGGGTAAAAAGAGGATGCACAATGTCACCAACCGACGCACTATGGCGCCAGGGTGACACTGGAAAGATTGTAATACCACTGGCACTATTGAACACCGCCCTGAGCCAACTAACTACCCAGCCCACACAGGCAAGGAAGTAATTGCAGCAGGAATTAGGGAAGACTGGTTCTGCCCCGAGTTAAATTCTCATGTGTCAAATTTTATCAGCAATTGTCTCACATGTCAACAGTTTACGGCCGGTCATACTCTGAAGGTGATAAGAGGTACTATACCCCGGCCAGAGGGACCTTTCCGGCATCTCCATATTGACTATGTTGATATGATCAACGTATGTCAAGGAAATAGGTATATGATTGTAGTAGTATGCCCATTCTCGAGGTGGATTGAAGCAGGGCCCTGTTCACACCCAGATGCATTTAGAGCAGCTAAATTCCTAGTGAGGGAGGTCTTCCCCAAGCGGGGAGTGTGCGAGGTACTGAGGTCAGACAATGGCCCACATTTCGCAAACGAAATGTTCCAGCACATCACATCCTTGCTGAACATCAAGCATAAATTTGCATGTGCATACCACCCACAGGCCAACGGTGAATGTGAATGCCTGAATGGCCTATTAAAGGAGGCAATTGCAAAGATACAGCAAACAACAAAGAAGAGTTGGTTATATTGCCTTCCATTAGCCCTATTTGAGCTAAGGAATAGACCAGGGTCCGACCACCACCTCACCCCTCACGAGGTGGTTACCGGACATCAAATGCGCCTTCCCCTAATGCCAACATCAAGAGCATTTACTGACCACGAGAGTACTGCGAGTGTTCTTGGTGAGGAAATGTACCAATATGTGTCTTCTTTGATTACTAGTGTAGTGTTTGTGTCTCAACAGCTTGAGCGCACGCGGGGCGGGTCCAACAGTGATCAGCAAGAAGACGTGGATAAAGAATTAGAAAAGGAAAGACTGTGCAAAGTTGCTAAAGGTGACCACATACTACTTCGCAATTTCAACAGAAAGTGGAACAGTCCACGATTCACTGGCCCCCATCTGGTAGAGGAGGTATCAACGAGAGCAGTAAAGTTACAGGACAAACGTGCTTGGAACCACCTACACGACGTAAAGATCTACAAACTCCAGACCTGCCCCAGCGCCACCGACAGGGCCACTGGAAGAACAACAACAGCATCACCAACGAAGGAAGAGACTCCTACCACAACTAACAGCCTAAGTGTCCCCATACCCTGCCACCCTCCAGACTCCCCAGAGACAACTATTAGAAAAGAAAGGGGTGATCCCTACACCGCCCACCCCATGGTTACACGATCAAAGGGTAAAGAGACTTCCGCCAGTTGAGCCCAAACCCTCTGCCCATTGACCCCCTGCCCACTGTAGTAACAATTGAACTGAAGGACATTGTTTTGCACATATACACATGTAAACACCTGAATGTTCTCTTTCTTTTCTCTCGCACATGCAGGTACAGTGTATCATTGTACTGTTAAGAAAGTAGATAACTAACCAATTCACTGCCCAGGAGTAGATGGTACCCTCAGACGATAATTACCTGGAAGAATTGTCACACCAATTTATATATGAAGTATAAAGGCCAATGTACCTGAAAAGAAGGAGGGTACGTGTCTACTACACAGCATTCCTCTTGGCCATAGAACATTCAATGCCCCACCTCCAACCATACTTACCCGCCCTGAGAGATAGATCGCTTAGATTGGCGTGGGAACAGCTCTTCGCCTGGGCACTGAATGACTACTTAATAGGGACAGCTTAATAACAATAACTAACCTTAATAACGAGCATATTAAGAATTTTCAGGCGGGCAACTGTAACGTCGCAAGAATAAGCTGCCGGACTGCAGCAAGATAAGAGCAAAATGCCGGTGAAATTAGCATTTGTAATAAAATTGATAGGGATTTTATTGATCACCGGGTTCTTGGCTGCCTCTGTATGGCAGTACAGCTATGCTATCAATATTACTGCTGTACCCAAACCTAAACCTAATACACCCCCACCCCCAGCTGCAACATGTGTTATGTCAGGTGGTACTAGTAAAATCCCACACAAGGAAGATAGAGTCAAACGCAGCACATACTCAGATAATAAAGGCATTGACAACTACGTACAAGATTCAGCACACATCTCAAACAACATATGGTATCAACACATGACCCACATAGGTAAACAGACAACGGAAGACAGCTGCTACGTTTGCTCATTGATCCCATACGCTATGAGCGCTTCTCGAACATTCGTTGCCACGGAGATAGATGGGAAAATAGCACGATGTATAATATACCTGGCACTGTTCCAGACGAAAGGAAGATTTCAAGGGACAGTGGTGCACCTGGTGTGGAAAACACGAGATACATATCCATATGAAAACAACTTCCTCAAGACTTATTTGAGTTACCACAAGAGCAGTTTACATGCTGAAGGATTCAAATACATAACAAGTGGTCCTGAAAAAGGAGAAACAAAGAAGGTAACATTGCAGTACCTTCCATGTGATTGGTACGCCACTGAAGTCCCTGGTAAAAACGGATGTTGGGAAAGACCACTGATGATAATAACAGGGAAGGTGTACATGGACAACAAATGGGACATAGGAGTGGTTGGCAGCAACATGGTAACAAGAGAAAACATTTCAACTATTGATGGACATAACCATAGATGTTGGATGACTTGGATCAAGTACGTACCCATGCTCACATGGATGGAGAAGGATGAAGTCCCAATAACAATATTGCCGCTAACTGCGCCTAAGGTATGCTACCAACATAAAGGAGAGGTGGATGTAGGATACAACACCAACTGTGAAAGCGTGATGGAGTTACGTGAGGGGGGAGCAGGAACAGCAGTAGTAATGGACCATTACTGGGCCTGTGGAGACAAGGCGTATCACACACTGCCCCCTTTGTGGAATGGTGTATGCACTATAGTACACGTTAATGTACCATCACTAGTGGTACCCCAGAAACATGTGAACATGGCAAATTTCCCCAAGATGGATGAAGGAAACAAAAGGAAGAAGAGATCTGCACAGCCTCGGAAAGGGCCAGAGAACAGACGCAACGGCAACAACACTGTCCTCAACAGAAAGAAAAGACAAGGAGAACCTCTGACAGGAAATTACCTGTGGGGAAGGTCGGAAACAGCACTGACCTCAATCCCGCCGGAACACAGACTATTCAGCAGAGCAGCTATGTTCTTCTCCTCAATAATAGATCCTGGACTGCAGGCTTACGCAAACGCAAAATGGCTCCAGATAACTAGGTGGGATCTAATGATGACAATTAACTCTACAGTAAATGGATTCAACGCAATAAAAGAGGAATTGCAAGCAGTAAGAATGGTTGCACTACAGAACAGATATGTACTGGACCTCCTCACCGCAATGGAGGGAGGAGTTCGCGCAAAGATAGGACAATCATGCTGCACATTCATTCCTGCTAACGATGCTGACAATGGAACACTCACGGAAGCTGTATCACAATTGGCCCAAATGCACTCAAAAATGATGGATGAAAGTAAAGGTGTGAAAAAGGATGAGAGTTGATTTTCAATATTATGGTCATGGATGCCATCTTGGCTGTCAGATGGACTGAAGATTATAGTTGGATGTACTATTCTGGCTGGAGCTACACTGATCATAATAAGATTTTGGAAAGCCCGGAAGGCACGCACCACAGACGAGATGATCGAAATGGTTGGTATACACCTCTTGATGCCAACAGATGACGGCCAACACACAGGCACAATCATAAAAGAGAGAGAGAAGTTGCGCAACCAGATCATCACCAATCACCTGGACCCACCATCTGTGAAGCTCGAAAACCCAAGAAACCCAAGGAGCTACATAGGGAAATGGGTATACTGCACCCCTGGAGCAACCTGTGAATATATGTATTGGTCATTTGAAGACCATGTTAACCACTATGGACATTTGGGAGGAATAACTAAAATATGGAGAGTAAGAGGAGATAAAGAAAAGGATATGTTTATGGTCGACAAGTCGACCAGAGGGGGGACTGAAGTGGGAGAATGGAAGACCAGGCTCCCGCCCTTCCCCTCTCGCGCTTGGCCTAGAGGATCACGGCCTAGACACCCGCCACGAGAGCAGTTTGCCTATCTACCAGACGACCAAATACCCTGGTACAGGAACATACGGATGTGCCTATCTACCTGCCCAGCAGCCCGCTCTGTCCATGCCGACACCTGCGGCACGGACCAACTCGACTAAACCTACACGTCGTTAGAGATGCCATGACGACCTAGCCAACGGTCAGCACACCTGTGCAAATATACACACCGGACACTCCCGCACCAATCCACACGAAGAATATACTCAGTGCTATGACGTAGGCGACAGACATACTCACGGACGTGCATCTTTATTATTTTCCACATAGGCTCTCAAAATGCAGAAACGCAAGACGCATCATGAACTTATCTAAAAAGGCTTGCTCACGCTTCTTCTAAGAGCCATGCACCATAATGAAGGATATAACGGGGACACGATACTGAGGATAAAGCAATAATCTACCGCAACCTAAAGCGCTCTGCATCAAACGGTCCCACCTATGCACCAGGCCCAAGTAGGCCACAAGCAAAAGCTTCCATGAACATTGAATGAGCAAGAACTGGGTTGCTGACCCTGCAAAATGAGCTTGGCGAAAGCACAACGCCAAGGGCACGATGTTGCAATCTCGCACGCTGCAAGCCAATGCCAAGGTCGCACCTGCAAGATAAACCTGGCACACAGTAGGAAAAACAATATTAATTGTGCTGAATTTTGCCTCAAACACGGTCTCACCTCACGTGACAAAGCCAAACCTGACAAGATGCCAAGCCCAGGAGGAAGGAGATGCCTGAATCCCACGTTTCAAGACACAGGCAGATACAATTAAAAGACTTATTGGACATCTGCAGCAGTGGGAGTAGTCGACCTCCCAACATATGAATAAATCCTCACATTGTTTACACCTACCCATATTAAAACATTGTTGCAAATGACAGGTGCACCGCGAGCTGGGAACAGCAATAGTCCCAGACTGGGAGGCTCGCGAGCGGGCCAATTAGAACATGGGGTGCTTATCACTGACGCCATTAACATTGACCAATCCTCAGAGGTCTTCATGTAACAATTTTCATGTATCAAATTGAAGGGACAGCCCAGGTATACCACCTGACTAACCCTCAGCCACTAACACTGTTCTCTATATGTGCTCTATACTAACCCTACCACTCGAGTAACCAATCCAGAGTGGAGATAGGTTTTTTGCTAAAACTTTCTTCCAAGTGACGCAAGTAGCGCGTCATACTAAGGTAAAAAGGGCCTGCGAGCCCCACGATTGTGTGTGTGTCAGGACGGACGCGTACGCTCCTTGACCCATCCCTGCCGTTTTGTCTAATAAACAGCAGAGTCACCTTGCTTCTTGTGTGTGTCTCATACTCTATCTCTGTTGGGATATACGGGAGGAGTTGGGGCCTCCCTGCCTGGAGGTCTGCGGACGGTCCGGCCGACCCCGGCAGAATTTCCCCCCCGACAATCTCGTGCTATTTTGTCCCGAATTAAAGGATATAAGATCAACTCATTTGGGCAAGTGGAATGATGACCATCAGACTGTGTGCGCTGAAGAATGGTGGCAGAGAATGTGGAATGGACTGGACATTAAATTAATTATGCCCCTGACTTCTTTTTTGGCTATAATTGAAGAGAGATTAAAGGCTTTTGATCGGCCGGCCAGCTAAAGATGTTAAGTAAACTTAAGGACGACTCAGTTACGTTAATACTCAGTTATGTTAGGTCATCTGCAATAATATGACATTGGATGTGTGAAGGGGAGAGGATTCCATGGGATATATTAATGTGTTTGTTAATTGTTTGTCTTGGTTTGTGTAATATTTTAAAGGTTTGTATCTAAACCAATAAAATTAATTAAAAAAAATAAAATAAAAAAAAGAGGTGGTTTCTGGTCATCCAGTGATCAATGTCAAGGAGGCAGGCAGCGAGGTCGGGTTGGCAGCTGGGTTTTGAATTAAGGAGTTTTAGGATTAGTTGGGTGTCTTCAGCCCAGTTGTAGCACAGGATATTGTGCAAGCAGATTATTTGTGGGAGGGTGGACATATAGAGGTTGAACAGGAGGGCTGATAGGCAAGCTCCTTGTGGAACTCCAGTATTGACTGGTTGGGCGGCGGAAACAAAGGAGGAGAGGAGGGTTATTTGGTTCCTATTGTTGAGGAAGGATTCCATTCAATTGAGAGCGTTTCCACGGATTCCTAGGGAGTGGAGGCGGTCGAGGAGGATTGAGTGGCTGATTGTATCAAAGGCAGCGGATAGGTCAAGAAAGATTAGTGCAGTGCATCCCGCAGAGTCTGCAGTCTTTTTAAGGTCATCCCAGATTGAGAGGGAAGTGGGCCAACTAGAACAGAGATGACAACTGACTATTATTCAAATTATAGTAGCATTATATTTATTGTACAAATACACTCCAAATGATATCTAAAAATGTTTTTTCGCAGTTACATATATATAAAATTCGGCTCGAAATACCAAACAACACATCCCTCCATACTCTACTCATTCATAACTTCTTCAGGCATTCGTCATATTCATATAGAAAGCAACAAAAAAGTGATATGTCATTAATATCACGGTAATGAATCAAACAATTATCGATTTCAGACTCTGTTGTTTTACGATGTAGCTCTCTGTCTATATTCAGAGGGTTAGAAAACGGTTGTCAACATGTTTCGGTTGAGTTCTCTCAGCAATGGTAAGGGTCCCCTTGTGCACTAATTTTGTGTTCAACCTTCTTCAGGACGGAGTACAATCGCCAATTCCGCGTTGCCTCTTTGTACAAAGCTTTTTGGGGGGTGTGGCAACAGAGCCTTGGTTCTCCTCTGGATTTTCAGGGGCCGGGAAACCAGTAGAATGGAATAGATCCTGCCATGAGTGCTTCTCAATATGGCGCTTCACGTCATGTCGGATGTCTGTTGTGGATAGTATCTTGTAAACCAAGTATTGTGTCACCAGACTCTGCCAATGTGTCTGTGTGCGTAGTAAATGCGCTTATTTTCAGCCGCCTGATGCGTAATGGCAGATGGCTGCAAGTTGTTAGGTGCCGACAGCTAGTTTGGTCAATGGAAGTACTACTGTAGAAAGAGCGATCGAGCGAGGAGAGACTGTCGACTAACGCGTACCTTGCAGCTGGCAACAAATCATTTCCCGTCTACAAGCCCGATAGTGAACATTAAAGGCTTCCATTGACCTGCAGCATTCCAGCCTAGCTCACGGCCTCCTGACCAAACTAGCTGTCGGCACCTAACAACTTGCAGCCAGCAGCCATTATGCAGTAGGCGGCTGAAAATAAGTGCCCTCTTCCCTCTTATGTCATTGTTGAATTGCCTGGAGGGCCATAGACACTAATGAGGCTTCCTCTGGATTTTCAGGGGCTGGGAAACCAGTAGAATGGAATAGATCCTGCCATGAGTGCTTCTCAATATGGCGCTTCACGTCATGTTGGATGTTTGTTGTGGATAGTATCTTGTAAACCCAATATTGTGTCACCAGACTCTGCCAATGTGTCTGTGTGCATAGTAAATGCGCTTATTTTCAGCCGCCTGCTGCGTAATGGCTGATGGCTGCAAGTTGTTAGGTGTTGACAGCTAGTTTGGTCAATGGAAGTACTACTGTAGAAAGAGCGATCGAGCAAGGAGAGACTGTCGACTAACGCGTACCTTGCAACCGGCAACAAATCATTTCCCGTCTACAAGCCTGATAGTGAACATGAAAGGCTTCCATTGATGTGCAGCATTCCAGCCCAGCTCACGGCCTCCTGACCAAACTAGCTGTCGGCACCTAACAACTTGCAGCCATCAGCCATTATGCAGCAGGCGGCTGAAAATAAGCGCCCTCTTCCCTCTGATGTCATTGTTGAATTGCCTGGAGGGCCATAGACACTAATGAGGCTCCCCTTATATTTGTTCTACATCCCAGATTGAGGTCCGGGTGGTTTTGGTTCTGTGTCGGGGTCTGAAACCTGATTGAGTGGGGTCTAAGAGATTGTTGGCTTTGACAGAGGCATTTAGTTGTTTTTTTTTTAGAAGAGAAGTTTTGATTGCGTCGGAGAAAATTCCTGAGGAGAGGCAGTTGTTTATGATGGTTCTCACATATTCTCCTGCACAGGTAGATGAAAATATTTCTTTGAGTGTTGAGGCTTTTCAGGAGACTAGCGGAGAGCCAGATGGTTTCCAGGTGGAGAGAAGTTTGAGAAATTGGTCAGTTGATATTGGGGTGAATGAGTTGAAAGTCGGGTGGGTTGCAGTTGCAGGCGGTGGATTGGCAGGTGGGGTGGGTGGGTTGTGTGGTGGGTGCAAGATAGCCAGTTTGTTGATTAGGGAAATTGTTCTTTTGAGAACAGTGGTGTAGAAGTGGAGAGAGAGTGAGTCGCAGAGTGACTGAGGAGGGGTAGATTGGGTGGTGGTACATGATGGTTTGGTGAATTCAGAGATGATTTTGTGGACTTCCTTGCTGGGGTTTTCACAGTTGAGGATTCAAGAGTTGTAATGGGCTTTTTTTGCTTTCCAGATTTCTACTTTGTAGTGGTGATGGTGCCGGGACAAAGTGGATCTGCTCAGGGTGGTTTTATCTTTCCACCATTTGCGCTAAAGGGATTTATATAGTTGTTTTGCAGTTTTCAGTTCTGGTGTAAACCATCTTGGAAAGGGGCCATGGCGGGTGGATGATTGGCAAGTGGGGATGAGCGGGATTATTGAGGTATTGAGACATGAGACAAAGGCATCAGTGGTTAAGGGTTCATTGCTTGGGGAGGTAGGGGGAGGAGACTGAAATAGCACGTTGGCTAGGTCGGGAAGGATTTTTAGCTTCCTCCAGCATTTACGTAGATTTGGAGGTTCTGGTTCGGGTACGGGGAGGGGGGCGGGTGAGCAAATGTTGAAAGGGACAATGAAGTGATCGGACCAGATGATAGGGGTGGGGTGGTTTAGATGTATCTGGATGTAGGAACTGAAGATGGCATCAAGGGTGTGTCCTTTATAGTGAGTTGGGCCATTTATGTGGGTACAGAGGTTAATCGCACCTACGTAGTCAATCAGAGAGTGGGTCATAGGGTTGGTGGGGATGTCAAACCAGATATTGAAGTCTCCTAAAAGAGTGAGGGTGGGATGGTTTAATTGGATGGCGGATATCGAATCGCAGATGTTGCTTGAGAATTGTCTGTCGTAGCCAGGAGGTCTGTAGATGATTAGGAAGCTGTGGGAGAACGTTGGGGAAGGGATAGTTTGACGTGAAGCGATTCGCGGGACGGGATGGTTGGCTGGCTGTCGATGATTGAGGCGGAGAAGTGTGACTTGAAGGAGATTGCTACTTCTCCTCCTCTACAGGGTCGGTTGAGTGGGATGAGGGAGTAGTCTGGGGGAAAGGCTTCATTGGCGATAGGGGCAAAGTTGTCGGAAAACCAGGTTTCTGTGATAAAGACCAGGTCTTGTTTGTCTGAGGTGAGGAGGTAAAAGATGCTGTTTCTGTTTCTTGCTACAGATCGGGCATTAAAAAGGATGCATCTTACTTCGGTATAGGAGGATGATGTGGAGGTTGCGGAGGTGAAGGTTGAGTGGTGGTGGGGGGGTTGGTGGAGGGTGGTGCGGGGAGGGAGTGGAAACTGGGTAAAAGAGGGGGGATGGTCGATGGTCGATGGGAAGAGTAGGTTGGGCGGTCGAGGTGGTGGTTGTGGGGGGTGGGGTTGGATGGGTGTGTGGGGTTGGTTGGATTTGGGTCAAGGGACTCGACGGTGGGGTGTAGGGGATTAGGAGTTCCAGTTGTGTTTGGTGAGAATTCAAGGGAGGGGGGGTTTAAGGCATGGTGAGGAAGGGGGAGGGTGGTGATGATTGAGATTGGGAGATTGAAGTGGTGGGTCGAGACAGGAGTGGGGAGGAGTAATGAGAGATTGAGGGAGAGCAGGTACATTTTCTTTTCAGGGTTTTTGTTGCAGTAGGTGTGTGAAAGAGGGTAGGGTGGTCGGAGGGTGAAGGGGATGCGGCTACTGTTCTTGCCAAGGAGAGACGTGCAATGTTTAGAGAGGGGAAGGAGTGGGGTTGGAGAAGGATGTTTGAGGGAGTTGATGAGAGGAAGGGGGAGGGGGTGGTGGCGGGGCTGAGTGTGCCTGGGAGGCTGGGTGGGCCATTCGTTGGAGAGGCCGGGGGTGCGGGCATGTTGATAGTATGTGGTTGGGTGGAGGGGATGGGAGGAACACGGGTCTTAGGATGGTCGGCTCGCCATCGGGCTCCTTTGGCTTGGTGTTTGGATAGGGGTTAGGGTGAGGCCTTGGTGGAGGGTCGGCTGGATTGGGATGGGATGGTTCTTCTGGCTTGAGGGTTGGACAGTGAGTGGGCTGAGAATGTGGTGCGGGGTGGGCTGGTTTGGGATGGGTTGGTTCTTCTGTCCTGGGAGTTGAATAGGGAGTGGGCTGAGGATGTGGTGGAGGGCGGGATGGTTTGGGGAGGGGGAAGAAGAGCGAGGGGGAAGCACGGCGGGCGCGAGTGGGTCTCTTTTGGTGGACCATGGTGGGCCGGGTGGACTCCTGGCGTGGCTAAGTTTGAACTATGCTACAGTTGGCATAGGGTGATTTTGTTCACACTTTCCAAGTTCAAATATACCACAGGATGTTATTATTCACACTTTCTAAGTATACCTATATCACAGTTAGGGACACATTCTACATTCAACTGAACCACAGGAAGATACTATTACCACTTTCTAAGTTTACCTATACCACTGTTAGGGACACTTTCTATGTTCAACTGAACCACAGGAAGATATTGTTCACACTTTCTAGGTTTACCTGCACCACAGTTATGCACACCTTCTAATTTGGCTGTAGCACAGGATGATATTATTCACATTTTCTAAGTTCAATCGTACCACAGGAAGATATTATTCACACTTTCAAAGATCAGCTATACCACAGGATGATATTATTCACACGTTCTAAGTTCAACTATACCATAGATGAGATTATTTACAGATTCCAAGTTGAACTATACCACGGGATGATATTATTCACACCTTCTAAGATCAACTATACCACAGGAAGATATTATTCACACTTTCAAAGGTCAGCTATAGCACAGGATGATATTATTCACACTTTCTAAGTTCAACTATACCATAGAATGATATTATTCACACTTTCTAAGTTCAGTTATACCACAGTTAGGGACACTTTCTAATTCAGCTGTAGCACAGGATGATATTATTCACACCTTCTAAGTTCAATTATACCACAGAAAGATATTATTCATAGTTTTGAAGTTCAGCTATACCATAGAAAGATATTATTCACACCTTCCACAGTTGCGCTATTAAGAATACTTTCTAAATTCAACTAAACCACAGTGAGGTTATTAGACACACCTTCCAAGATCAACTATACCACACAAAGATATTATTCACACTTTCAAAGATCAGCTATACCACAGGATGATATTATTCACACTTTCTAAGTTCAACTATACCATAGGATGATATTATTTACACTTTCCACAGTTACGCTATTAGGCACACTTTCTAAATTCAACTAAACCACAGTGAGGTTATTAGGCACACTTTTTAAATTCACACCTTCTAAGTTCAATTATGCCACAGGCAGATATTATTCACACTTTCAAAGTTCAACTATTCCACAGGATGATATTATTCACACCACCTAACTATACCACAGGGTGAGATTATTCACACTTTCTAAGTTCGACTATACCATAGGATGATATTATTTACACTTTCCACAGTTACGCTATTAGGCACACTTTCTAAATTCAACTAAACCACAGTGAGGTTATTAGGCACACTTTTTAAATTCACACCTTCTAAAATCAACTATACCACAGGAAGATATTATTTACACTTTCAAAGATCAACTATACCACAGGCAGATATTATTCACGCTTCTAAGTTCAACTATTCCACAGTATGATATTAAAGGTGGCATGTTGTTTATTCTTGTAGTTCCACCTTTTCCAATAAAACTACAAAAGGTAAAGAAGTCAGAGTATAAAGTCAAAACATGGCAAGAGAATCTTCACTCACATGAGATAGGAGCACAAGTTATCACTGGAAAAAGTTACTGATGGGGCAAGGACAGCCATGCCTCACAACTAAACAGACAAGTGTCCCATCGGGCTATAACAGTATACTCCAGTAGCCAACTTCGACTTGATGTTAACATCATTAACTTTGCAAAACAGGCATGACCTGTACCTGGACACCTCAGAATTCATGAATGCACTAATGAGCCCTGAAACTGTGTTAAAAGCATTTTATGTTCCATTTCTTGGTAGGATTTTCCTAAAGTGTGCTCTTTCATGCAGAAAAAGTATTCTGGTTGTTCCGTGATCCCTCCAACCTGACATTGGTTTTGAAAGAACACAAACTTGGTGAAGTACTGTTAGGAAGGAAGGGTTATATCTGTAATGGAAGCAAGAGTGGTGGGGAAAAAGTTAATACATTGGTGGAAGGTTAAAAATGGTTGCATTTAAGAGCAATTTAAAAAATGTGTATGTGCACTTGCAGAAGCTCTGTGACAATATGTAAAAGCAAAGAAAAGTTGATGGAAAAGATTTGTATTACACTTTAAATGGCAGTTGGTGTTTAGTTTAGTTTAGTATGTTTATTTGTATAGCGCAGCTGAACCATGAGGTAACTGGGCGCATTGAATTAGGAGCAGCAATGTTACAGAGGTTGCACATTCAGCGAATGACATATTGAAATACAATACAATGGTTAGGCAAGATGACCAGGTTACAGTGTAGTCCGACATGTTTACTTTTGCAGGATAAGCGTGGCAGGTAACATACCAGTTAATATCTATTAGATGCATGTGCTAAGTATACATCGATAAGGCTAAGTGCAGGTAACAGTCTATTGCTGTGTTGTAAGCAGTTCTTTAACTTTAGCTCGGAACGACCAGAATGAGGTGTCAGCTCTGATTGTCATGGGTAAGGCATTCCAAGATTTGGCTGCTAGCACAGGAAAGCTAGCTCCCCCAACTGTTTTTAGGTTGAACCTTGGGATGATCAGTTGATGTAGGTAGGGGGATCTAGTGGGTCTGATGGATTTCTGTCTCATGAATTTATCTGATAGGTAGCGTGGGGATGTCAGGTGATGGCATTTGTAGTAATGACCAGTGTTCGTAGTTGAATTCTCTCCTGTATGGGTAGCCAGTGAGATTCCTTTCTGGCAGAGGAGATGTGAGCCTTACGAGGGAGATTAAGGGCGCATCTGAGGGTGTTGTTTTGGAGTATCTGTAGTCTGTTTAAGTTGTGGTTCGTGGAGCCGAGGAAGAGTGTGTTACAGTAGTATGTTACAGTAGTCTAGTTTAGACAATATGAGGGCCCTGGCCAGAGAGAGGTGACTATTAGTAGACAGAAAGAGTTTGCATGCATTGATAAGTTTATTGGTGTAGGCTGCATTCAGATGGTGGCATTGATTTGTTTTTTGAGGGAGAGAGTTGAGTCAAGATACACACCCAATGTTTTGACTTCTTTTGATACTTTTATGGTGTTGCCGTCAATGACAAAGGATTGGTATCTGGGGTCGAGTTTATTGAGACGGGCCTGTGATCCGGATATGAACAGTTCCAATTTATCATTGTTTAAGCAGAGGCTATGGATGGCCATCCATGCTTGGATTTCAAGGTAGATCTAATTTAGTTTAGCAACAACTTCCTCATAACTCCCTGTGAGCACGATGAGGACCTGAGTGCCATCTACATAGTTGGTATATGTGGTATATGTGACTCCCAGGTCGTCAAGGCGGTTTAAGAGGAGCTTGGTGAAGATGTTGTAAAGCGTAGGTGAGATGCAAGAACCTTGGAGGACTCCACATTGGATCGGGACAGGGTCCGCTGCGGCTCTGCCTGACGGTGCGAAAACCCTGGTTGCTCTGTCCGTGAGGAAGGACCAGGTCCAATTGGTGGCATCCTGAGAGAATGCAGCAGCCAAAGAGAGGTGTTTGATTAGTATTTGGTGGTCGACTAGGTCGAAGGCTGTGGACAAATCTAACAAGAGCAGGATGGCCAGGTTACCCTTGTCTTTAGCTTCATCCATTTGGATATTTAGGTCCTGGAGGGCTGTTTCAGTCCCATTCCTGGGTCTAAAGCCAGATTGTTGCAGACCTAGAAGGTTGTTGTCTTCCAAATGCTACTCTGTCTATTATTTTTAGAAGAAATGGGACAGTCATAAGGGGCCTGTATTTGGTGGCTGTATTGGGGTCAAGATTGGGTTTTTGGAGTAAAGGTAGGACCCAGGCCTCTTTGAGGTTGTGTGAGACTTCCGAGTTTTTAAACGAGGAGTTCATCAGGGTGATGATGAAAGGGGCTAGTTCTTTGGCTCCCTCCTTGATGACAGAAGCAGGGCAAACGTCACCTAGACAGTTAGAAGGTTTTAGGCTAGAAATGACCTTAATGACTTTGTCCTCTGTAACTGGTGAGAAATGGAACAGAGGGCAGTCAGTGTGAGATGAATCAAGAGTGTAGCTTGCATAGTTGTTGTTGGCAAGGGTGGCTATTTTAGATTCTAGTTTAGCTTGCAGCAGTGTGATTTTGTTGGAGAGTGCTTGTTGGATTTTGTTGCACCAAGTTTTGTCATTGATGCAGTCATCAGTGGGTGACACACGAGATTCCAGTTCTCTTAAGATAGATTCCAGTGTTAAAAAATCTCCTTTTTTGCATCTGTAATAGCCGTGTGTATAATATATTAATGTGTTATGAGTATCTGAATACATGCCAACCTGATGCATTATAATATGTAGGTGTTTATGTGTTTATGTAGTCATAGAATTTTTGTTTGCATAATGGGACATGTAGTTCCACCTTTACCATTATTAACGTTGGAGTACAAGTCACAGAATGTAGAGAAAAAAGTAGGACTGCATGAGCAGTTGAAGATTGGAATGGGTTCTGTTAGGAAGTATGCATGTACTGTTAATATATTAAACTGGCACATACTGAGCGCTAATTACAAATGGTGTAAAAATCAATTCTTCGTGCTTTTGCATTGTTTTATGAAAAAGTGACACACTGTTGCTGAAAATACAGATATGCATTTTTTTACTTTTGTAAAAAAGGCTTCCCAAAAGATATTTAGAAAAGCTCAGCATTACATATTTGGAATATGTGTCACAGTTTTAGAATTGTGAAGTTTAGTCTTGTTTTTTCCTTTGCATTCTGGGACTTGTAGTTTCAATTTTATAATGGGCGAAGTGGCATTTGAAATTGTGTACAGGTCTATTTTATTTGGTTTTCCCTAATTTTATGGAAAAGTGACACAGTGCTGCTGTACATGCACAGATGCATTGTTTTGCTTTCATCAAAATATGTCCAAGATGGCCGGCGACTGTGAGGACGTGCGCTGCGGGACCCAGGTAGCTGTGGAACGGTTGCAAGGAAGCCTGGATAGTGGCCACCTGTGAAGAGTTTGGCAGAGAGCCTGTGAACACCGTGGAAGAAAAGGCGGCGAGCAGCAAGCGAGTGACGCTCCAGGTGACCCTACAGAAACCCGAAGAGGAGTAGCAGCACAGGCAAACGTGACGGATGAAGAGGGACTGGCTTGACTGCAGCTGGGGCGGCAAAGTAGAATGCCGACCCTCGGAAGCAGCAACTGATGCGGATGCCATTGTGTGCGCAGCGGGCTGCAGAAGAGGGAGTCTTTCTGCAGAAAGTGGACAACGAGCGGACACAGTTGAGGAGTGCCTCCCCTGGGCCACATAAAAGGAATGAAGCAGAGCAATTAAAGAACCCATAAAGGTATGTCGGAGGAGTCCAGGGACAAGAGAGTGCCTCCTCCCCCACACAACAGAAACTCTACAAACTAGACCAAAAAAGAGCGGATGGGGAAGAGTGAAGGGTGTGGAGTGCAGGTTAACCTGCAAGAACTTTGTGCAGGGGGGGAGAGTCCGAAGATTCCCCTACCTCATACCAGGGTTACCCCACACAGTGGCGGACGCAGGGACCCCCACCCCCAGCTGTGGAAGAGTACACAACATCTCGGCCCGTAAGGGACAGAGGGCGTGAACAGCAGGGCCCCCTCCCCGTGCGCTTAACCCTCGCCATGAGGAACAACAAACACCAGGCCCGGCACCCCCAAAAAGTAGATACAGACAAGGTTGGTACCCCAAAAAGCAGAAACACAGGCAAGTAAGCCCCATCCAAGAAGCCAAGAAAGGAGGGAGAGCCCTTCAAATGCCAGGGGCCAAAGTTAGAAACACTCTGGCTAAAACAAAAAAGCCAGCCGAACCGCATGGGGGACAACTTGAGCGTTGCTGGAGACAACAGCACGAAGAAACACAGGGAGCGACTTTTGACAAACAAACTGTGGGAGGATCCCAAACTGGAAACCCCCTCACCATGGCAGTGAATAAGGAAGAGCTACAAGAGAGCCTAAGGGGGATGAGGACAGGATGTTGAGCTTGTTAAGGGATCATGCCAGGGAGTCAGGAGGGAAATCACTGACCTCGGGAACAGGGTGGACATGAATGAGCAAGGCTTATCCGAGATGTTGGAGGAAGTCAAATAGAATAGTGCCCTACTGGAGCAGGTAGCTAGCGCCACCCACTACTTAGAGCTCAAAGCAGAGGACCTTGGAAATGGCTCCCGCAGGTCCAACTTCAGAGTGAAGGGCCTAAGCGAAACGCTTTACACACTAATCTAAAGGATGCCATGCAGCAGTGTTTTAGCAGCCTCTTGACAGGAAGTCAACCAGAGGAAGTGAAGATAGACCGGGTGCACAGAGTAGGCCCCATGAAATGGGACCCAGGATCAAGACCACGGTATGTCTTGGTGGCCATATCCTCGCACACTATGAAAGAGAACATACTCTGGATGGCAAAAACCCAACAGGACCTGACAATCAATGGTACTCTGATCCACCTTTACCAAGACCTGGCAATGACCACACTGCAAAAAAGGAGAGCAATGCATCAGGGTGTTAATAACAAAAAACATTGCTTATAAATGGTCATTTCCATTTGGGCTTCTGTTTACATGGGATGTCAAACAACAACGGATCACTACATGTGAGGAAGGGCTGACTATGATGAACATGGAAGAGGAAGAGGATAGACCAACGCAAATGCCCAGACATACTCCTCCTGGAGAGGGTAACAGGCCTTGGGAATGGTCAGCGGGCAGAGGGAGGAAAGACGACACTATGTCTACAGTAGAACCGTGGAAGGAGGGTAAGGGGTACAGAATAATTGATTTATCTAAGGTAAAAGGAAATGGATCTGGATGGAGGGAGGAAGTCAGAGTTTATATTGGAGTCCAATTCAGGGTGTAGTTCACCCGGGCAAAGGGAATTCCCAGGGTTGTTCAAGGTCCAACGCCCAAGATCAGCATCTGGCGGTGTTCAAGGGAACCTAGACCATGACTGGGAAAGGTTATGGGGAGGGAATTAGAGGGGATTGGGGGAGGGAGGAAGGGGAGAGGTAGAACTGTTGTATGGCCTAGACCTTATAAGGGGTTATGAAAGAAAAGAAGGGACATCGTTAGAAAAAGGCACATGGGCATTGGGATTTATTGGAAATGGCTCAAGTGGATATAGTGACTCTGAATGTACAGGGCTTGAATACACCAACAAAATGTTGATCGATACTGAGGAGGTTTTCAGAACTTTGGGCAAATATAATTTTCCTTCAGGAGACAAATCTCCTCCCTAAAGATGAAGGGAGGATGTCACATAGGGACTTTCCCAAACAATACTTTGCATCCAGTGGGACGAAAACAAAGGGAGTGGCAATCATGATAGGGATCCAGAGGGAAGATATGTATTACTCAAGTGAACACCGGGGGACTAAACTTACATATTGGTCACTGTATAAGCTCCAAACAAAAGACAGGTCCTCTTCCTTAAGATGCTACTCCAGAAAATAGTGGGATGGTGTAAAGGGCAGGTGGTTATTGAAGGGGACTTCAATTGTTTAATGTATCCTATACTAGATAAGACACATCCCCCAACATCCACAGATGAGAGAAATCTCCAAGCTCTGGGGGAAACTATTTTGGGAATTGGGGGTGATAGAAACCTGGAGATTCTTCCACAATACCGAATGGGACTACAATCACTACTCAGCAGTACATAAAGGATATTCAAGAATATATATGATTTTAGTATCATCAACGCTGACCCCCCAAGTGTTAAAAATAGAAAATCGGGGTCAGCTAGCTTACCGACTATGCCCCAGTGCCACTGCAAATAGAAACGACCAAGGATAGATCAGAGACTCAGAAGCAATGGAGACTGAATGAGCTGATCTTGGGGAGTATCACCCTTAGGGCCAATATGGAGAAAGTAATCACTAACTACTTTAGAAAAAATTATACTGGGAAACAGACTAGCGGGTGGTCTGCGACCCAGGGAAAGCAGTGGCTCAAGGAGAATTTATATCCAAGCTGTAGCTTATAGCAGAGGAAAAGAGACACTCAGAAAGAAACTAGAGGGGAGGTCAAAATAGCAGAAACAGCATAAGAGTCAACAATCACAGACGGGTGCTATGAAAGATCACGGCACAGCTGGAAGCACATGTGGTGGAACGTTCCGCGCAAACCCTACTACATACCAAACAAACATATAATACTCAGCGGGACAATGCTAATCGTTTTCTAGCAGCCAAGCTATGGAAACAAAAAATTCAAAATTATGTCACCCAACTTCGGGATGACCAGGGCACACTATACACAGCGGAGAGGGATGGATACATTAAGGGTTATGGAATCTTTCCATGCAGAAGTGTTGGATCCGAATCTTCAGAAAAATTATGTGGAGGAGCTACCACTGCCCCAGATAGCTGGTGAGGAAAAGGAAATGCTGGAGAAGCCTATTACGGCACCTGAGGTCCATGATGCAATATCAACTCTACCAATGAAGCACACAGACCTGATGGTTTCAGGAACGGATATTAAAAACGGTATATCGCACCTACTCACCCCTTTAACACATCTTTTCAACAAAATAAGGGAGGGGGGAGTGATTACGGAGGATATGGGGAAATATACCACAGTATTAATCCTTAAACCAGGGAAAGAGCCTACAGATTGCGTTACTTATCGCCCTATCTCCTTACTAAACTGCAATGCTGAAATGTATGCCAAGATTCTAGCAAGGAGACTGACACGTGTCCTGTGGGGGATAATTGCTGTGAAATTGTGAAGACCAAGCTGGATTCATTATTGGGAGACAGACACAGGATAATATAGAGAGGGCAATAGATATAATAGATCTTGGAACTAGAACTGGGCAAAAGTCTCCATAGTGGCTCTGGACCCTTGACAGGCTTTTGACAGCCTAGATTGGGGGTACCTGCAGAGGGTTTTGGGGGCATTTGGATGTGGTCCAGAGTTCACAAAGATAATATTAGCAAACTTCCACATGCCCACAATTAATTTGCTGGTTAATGGGCGACACACGGCTCAGGTCAGAATCCTGCACGGTACGCATCAGGAATGTCCACTGTCCCCTTTAATATTAGCTGTGGCCATGGAACTGTTAGTGGCCATAATTAGAGAAGACCAGGAGATCCAAGTGGTAGTGAGTGCAAAGGGGACACACAGATTAGCACTATACGCAGGCGCCATACTGCTATTCCTGAACAATACTAAACATTCTTTACCCAGGGTGATGGAGAGAATACAGGAATGTGTGACAGTTTCAGGGTTCACCATAAACTACACCAAGTCTAAGGCCCTTAATATATCCAAAGGACCAGGGAGAAACATTAGAGCTGAGCAAGGGATACCACTGATCTGGGAAGACAAGAGTATAGAGTCCTTGGGGATACATCTAACGAAAGGCTATACAGGTCTCTATGGGGCAAACATGACACCCTTGTGGAAAAACGTGCTGGAAGTTCTCCATAGGTAGGACACACAGGAACTCTCCTTGTTTGTGTGAATAGCGGCAGTTAAAATTATGACACTACCTCGCCTACTGTATGTCATGAGTTTACTCCCGATAGAGATACCAGTCCGTATGATCAAAACATTACAGTCCGAAATTATCTCTTTCATATGGCATAGGAAAAAACAAAAGATTCATAGAACAGTCTTACTCTGGCCAACCCTTTCAGGGGATCCGGGGGGTTGGGAGTCCTAGATGTGAAAAGATATATCCTAGCAGTTCAACTAGCACCCATGCTGAAGTGGGCAGCGGAAGAGACACAAAAGGGCTGCTGTGAAATTGAACAAGGAGCCTCATCCATCCCACTGGGAGCACTAAACACTATGGGAAACAGAGCCTGAGGGGCGGGGGGATAATTACTAGAAGCAACTAAAACATCATTATGGGGTTGTGATCAGGCATTGAAATGGAAAAAGAAAAATGTCCTGTGGCCTATGCCATTTACCCCAATGGTGCAGAATATCGACTTCACCCCGGGGCAGATAATAATGTTCTGGAACGCATGGATAGGTCTAACATAGGGGGGATCTCTACCACAATGGGAACCCACTGTTTTTTGAGGAGTGCAAACAGAAATTCTGCATAGGAGAAAGAGAAAGGTATAAGTATAAACAAACCAGACACTGGATCTCTCAGAGGGAGGTAAGAGAAGCAGGTACGAGGGCACCAATGGGACTAGAATTAACTTTCCAAGAATACTTGATAGCTAAAGGAATATCAAGACTATATAGACTGCTGGATAGGGCACAACCAGGAGACAAACTCCCCTACATGAATAGATTGGAAAGGGACATTGGCACCCCCATTATGGAAGAGGAATGGGGTCAAATCTGGAGGAGGGCACATAAAATATCTAAATGTACAGCCATTAAAGAAACAGCATACACAATTTGTTATAGATGGCATTTTACCCCTTATCGTCTACATGGGATGAACACAAACTGTCCTCTCTATGCTGGAGGCAATGTGTGGACGTGGGGGATCTATATCATATGTGGTATACATGCCCAAAAGCCAAAATCTACTGGAAAGCGATCTTGGGCCACATAATGGAGATCCCGGGATGCAATTACCTGACTCACCAATTGTGATCCTGATGGGGGAGAAGGTGGGGGAAGTCTATGCTGCAAGTGGCGCCAATGCTACTGTAAGAGGATTCAATCCAGCACTACAGCTAAATCAATGCCTAGTCTGGGATACTGAATGGAAACCCTTATTGATATATCTTTATGTCCAGTTCATGAGTTCTGGATGACTACCCCTATATAACACCCCTCTCTTGGAATCCCCCTGACCCCACTGAGCCAAGAAGTAGTTCTGTTTTGCAAGTTTAAAAGGTTTATTTGATAATTTAAACAATATATATCTATATCACACTTTATAATAAATTAATAATTGAATATCACACTTAATCTGAGCAGTAATCAATAATGGATAGTCCGGCACTAGCACACTTCTTTATAATCAATGATGAGTGGTTATAGGATGGATAAGATAGCGACAATACTTTTGTGGTTTCAAATGGATGCAATGTGGAATGAAATGCAGTACAGAAAATAACTTGATAGGATTCAGAAAAAGACAATGTAATCACTTTCTTGGACAATTCACCCCCCCCCTCTTAATGCAATGTAAGGAGATGAATAGAATGGGACTCAGTTCTTAGGAATGCAATCAAATAGAATTCAGTTCAATTCCCCCCCAGCAGCTTATACAACAGATAGGAGTTTTAAAACACAGACCCAAGTGCTTTGAATATGGTGACAATGCAGTGAGAAATGTGCTGAAAATGCTTTTAATTCCCTTCAGGAGGTTCAGGGTGAGTGGTATCTAGTTAATATTAGTCCAGGCTCCCTCTAGCAATGATTCAGGGATGGTTCTTAAGAGGCAAACACATTTTTAGCAAGGAAAGAGATGACTGCTGATGGTTACACGTGGCTGGATTTTTAACCAAATCGCAAATCGCGGTAAAATTCGCGAGTGCGAGAATCGTGATTACGGCAAAAGTATACGGAGTAGCAAGTCGGTTCTAAGCTTGTTGAAAAGCTGGGATTCTAAGCTTTCAGAGGGAGGAAAGTTAAACCAAGTTCCTAGCCCAAACAGTTCCAGAGATACGGACGATTAAATAAAGGTAGTTTTTCGGATTTGAAATTTTAAAAGTTCAAAGCGACAGGTTACAGCTTGCAACTAGAAAATGACAGGTGACAGCTTTGCAAATGACAGGTGACAGTTAGGAGGCAGTTCTGGTTAGATTAAAATAGATTGAATTATATTATTTTAACTAAGAGATTGGTTCTGCACAGTTCTGCTAGGTACTCACAATATATTTAGAAATAGGCCTCGCCACGGATCTGGTCAGGTTTTGGACTGGACTCCGGTTCTGGTCTCGGCACTTCACAGTGATCTGGGTCAGCTCTCTGGTTCTGCTAACAGCGGTCTGGGTCACTCTGGATCTCTGGCCTCTGGTTCTGGATACTGCTCTGCTTTCTCTGGGTACAGCACTGCTTCTGGATCTTTCTGCACAGCTTTCTCTGGACCCAGCGCTGATCTGCACGGCTCCTGGATGCTGCTACCGCTGTTAGGTTTGCTCACAAACACTGGAGTCATGCCAGGGTCCGTGGGGATTGTTGTTGTGTGGATGTTGGTGCGACCACAGTCATATGAGTCTACCGCAAAGAGATCTTGGAAATCCAAGAAAACTTGTTTCAACTTTTGCTTTTGTTCCAGAGTCACACAGGCATCAGCTAGGTTGACTCTCTCTTCCACCATCTGCCTGAAGCCTGGAAAGACCTCTGGTTTGGCTATTTCAGCGGCCTCCTCCAGCTGGCTGGAGAAGTCCCTGGTCAGAGTGCTGATTTGGACTGGAGGCTTCAGGTGGGAAAGGCAGCCCTCATGGACCTGGAAAATCACCTCATCCCTCCTGAAGTCACAAGTCACATCTTCCTTACTATAAGGGCAGGAAGTGTACACCAGGAAGTTCCCCCCAGGCCGGGTAAAAATCCTGTCTGGTGTTGTATTGTCATCACTGTCACTGTCAAAACAGTCCTTGGGGATTGGTCCTAACAGTTCATTTCCTAAATCGATGGAAAAATGTCGGTCATCAACCGCCATTCCAATAATGGTGCCTGCGGCTAGAGTAATACTCTTTAAGTCGCTGTTATTCACCTCTATTAGAATGGTGTCATGTTCTATGTTGACTAATGGAGTTGGGTTTACCCCCCACCCTTGTTGGAGAGAAGCGTTTAGATGTATGTAAGCATCAGGGTTTTTCAAATGTTGTCCTCTTTTAGCTTTCACTTCCAGGGAAAATTGTCGTGTCCTTTCTGGGTTGGTGACTTCCTCTTTGATCTGAATTTCAACTGCATAAGGTAGCAATTTAGCTGACCTAAATGCTTTTTCTGGATCATCAAAGCCCATGGGATTATCCGCTAATCGGGACCAAGCTTTGAAGTTTATTAGGTCCAAACTAATGGCAAAGCGATTGAGAATGTCACTGCCTAAGTAAAAAGCGGCAGTGACGTCTCGCACGACCCAACAATTGTGGACTATGCTCTTGTTGCCAATGGAGATTTTGAGCATACACCTGCTTGGCAGGAGATGTTTGGAATTGGGTGCTTCCAGGTCCATTTCCCATTTGTCTATCAGTTTGAATGTGGGAATGGCTTGATCTTTTGGGAGTTGGCGGAACATGGCTTCGCTGATGAAGCTCTTACCATTGTTCACGCACACTCGAGCGAGAACAGAGTCCTTCCCATCATTTAACTGAACAGGGATGAACAACTGCTCTACAATTTGCTGAATATCAGCCAGGCTCTGAGCTGATTTCACATCTTTCTGGACTATAGGAGTGAGAGTTCCTGATTGTGGATTAATAAAGAATTTCAGGGTGTTTCCTTCCAGTGTGGAATACCACCTTAAACTGGAAGGAAGGTTGATTTTCAGAAATAGAGAGGGCCCCCCATCATCAGTCTGTTGTCCTACTGCTATTACTGTCACGTCGGGAGTTTGGTTGTTCTGGAAGTGAAATTCTACTTGGTCAGATTTTTGTTCAACCATGTGGCAGGTGCCGTTTAAACTAACATGGTTGACACTCTGTTTTAATTTTATTGGTCGGCTAGTCTGGGTTCAGAGGACCTTGTTTACACAATCTATTAGGGGTGACAACCTTCTCAGGAGGTCATTCCCTAGTAAACAAGGGGTGCCCTCTGGAGTCACTACTATGACCGGGTGTTTCACCTTGTGTCGCCCAATTTTAATGTCCAAGTCTGCAGTCCCTTCAACCGGAATTTCCTTCCCGTCAAAGTTCTGCAGTTGTCCAGGAAGAGAGGTGAGAGGAATTCGGTAATTCTCCCCCTTCCTGCATTTAGTTCCTCAAAGGCCCTTCTGGACAGAAGGGTAGCTTGAGATCCCGTGTCCACCAGCGCTGAAATCGTACCCTGCCCCTGTACTTGTACCGGGGCATAATATCTTCCCTCCTTTTCCTCAAGGGGGCACAGATAATGCACATTTTTGGACAACTGGTGGGCTAACTGTCTGGTTTTGGACATTGCAAGAGAAGAAATTTGGGCAGAATTCTGTGGAGAGCCTTGGGAATCTGAAAGAAAAATTTGGCAACTGGAGATCAGAGCCATTGTGGGTTCCCCTGGTTCCAGTTCTGGGCCCCCCCTCCTTTTTGGAGGCAGTCACCAGGATGGGTTTGAACCAGGGGATTTTCTTGCTGTTGGTTCTGGGATGAGATGATGGGTGGTGGTAGCTCAGTCTCCATATCTCCCCAGTCTGGATTGGAATCCTTTGGGACCCATTTTTCTTTGGGAGGAGTTCCCCCATCTCTGAAGGAGAAGATCCTTTTCCCAGGATCCTCTGAGGATCCTTCTCCCTCAAATTGGAAGACCTGTATTTCTTCCACAAAACGGGTCTGTTTGGGTACTTTGTTTCTCCTACCCCCCCCTCTGCTCCTTTGGAGGCAGACTTTCAGGGGCAGGGGATTTTGTTTGCGGTTCCTGGGTTTCCAGGGGCTGTTTATAAGCGGGGAAGGAAGCTTCCTCCAAGGCTTTACACCCCCCTTCCCCTTGTGCATCCTCCCTGGGAACCGGTGGGTTATCGGGGTGCTGCCCCCGTCATTGCTCTGGAGCACCAGGCCCAGAGTTTGGTGCATTCTGTGCCGGCATGCTCATCTGAGGGTTCTGCTGAGCCCTTAGCATGAACCCAGATCCCGTGCCATGTTCTGAACCTGGCGCTCAAGTTGTGAAACCCGCTCAGGCTGGTACGGGGTTCTGTTTTCTCCCCTGGGCTGATCCCGGGAAGGGTAGCTATCCCTTCTCTGGTAGTACCCCTGGTTGGGAAGATTCGGGTACCCCTCCACCCTTGGCCTCCCCTCTCCCGGATTAGGTTGTCTGGGCTCAGGGAATTGGGGAAAGAAGGATGGATGATTTTGGGGTTGGAAGTTGGGTGGATACCTGGGGAAGAAGTTCTGCCCAGGGTTTGGAGAATTTCTGCCCTCCTGTGGGAAGTTAGGAGGGAAGTTCCCTGGGTTAGGTGCTTGGCTGGATCCCCCCCCCTTGGGCTGGAGGAGTCCACACATAACCCAGGATGGGTCGATTTCCCTTGTAACAGGGACTTACATAATCAGGAGAGCGAGGGACCCCATTTGTGGGACTACCTCCTTGACTCCCTGTTTGTGACTGGCCCGAGGACCTTCTGGGCCTAGCATTATTAGGTGCAGGTAGGTTTTTAGGCCCCCCATCTCCAAATCTAAAACGGGGCAACCTTCCCCTCTGCCACCTTTGCAGCAGCAGGGGTGCTGTTGGTTTTGGGGTTTTTGGGCTGGTTTTTGTCTTCCACCGGTTTTTGCAACTCGTAGATGCGGGTGGCTTGTTCAATGACCCATTCTAAAGATATTTTCTCATGAAGATCTCTCACGAGCTGGGTCATTATGTATTTGGGCAAGGCATGGAAAAAAGTATTAACAAATTCTCTGCTGTCCGTGCGCACCCTTCTGGTGGTCTGCGCAAAAGCACGCTTTAATTCTTGCACAAACTCTCGTGGGGCCTGATTCTCCCCACATTGCAAATTGTAGGCCACCTTGCGAGCCTCTTGAGGATTTCGATGCACAGAAAAATGTTTCAAGATGGCCGCCTTATAGGTGGACCATCTTAAATGATTTTGGTCCTCCAGCCCTGCAAAGAAACTGGAGTATTCTGGGGAGAATGTCCATTTGACGTACTGGATGCAGCTACTGCTGTTCTTCAAATGGAAAGTCTCCATCATTTTCTCATAGAGCTCCAAGTGTTCCCAAACACAATACTTGGCGTTCTTATGATAAGGCGTGATGACACTCCTTATTGCCTTTATTTGCTTCAATGGGTCCTTAAGCAAGGCCCTTTTTGCCTTATTGGCCTTTCTGGTTCGGGTAACCCTGGTCCATTCATCTTCTGACTCAGAGGCATTGCTCCCAGAGGTTCCCGTCTGATCTTCCAGGTTTTCCCGGATTCTGCAAGCCTGGGAATGGCTGGCAGAATGTGGGGACCTGCTCTTCTGTGTCCTGTGTCGCTCAGAGGAGTCTTCAGATCACTCCTTGCTGCCAGGATTTGCTGGGTACCCCCCCCCACTGACCTAACTGGGCAGAGGTTTTCAGGATGCCCTTAATGGGCCTACTCTCCTGGGGTTCCCCACTAAATTGCACTGTGCTTGGGTGCCCATACCCAGATGCCCTCCCCTCCATACCTGGGTGGTACTGGCCTATGAGCCCCATGCTTTTGGCTGGATAGTAATCTGCCATCCCTGTGGCCCGGTGCTCATGTGCGCCAGGGGACATGGGGGTGGCAGAGTCCAGGGACTGAGAGAGATAAAGGCCTCTGGTACTAGGGCTCCTGAGGTTATGCTCAGGAGTTTTCCTTTCCCAGCGAACCTGGTCTCTATCCGCCCCTGCTCCCTGTTGCAATGCAAGAGCCTACGCTTTCAGTTCATAAGTTAAGGCCTTACTAGACTCTATCAGTCTCTCCTGCATCGCTACCTGTTGTTGGAGCCTATCATTGTGCTGGCAGAGAGCCTCATTCTCTCTCTGCGTTTCCTGATTGGTCCTGGAGCACTGGGCCAGTCTTTGCTGCAGGAGGGTTACCTCCTGAGTCCCATCCCTACTGGCCTGCTCCTGTCTTGCCAGAGCCTCCTCCACCCTCCTGGTGTGCTCTAGCAAGTCCTGGTGTTCTTTTTGGAGGTCACCCAGTCCCTGGTGGGCCAGGTGATTTTTTTCCATTTTTCTTCTTAAGTGGCAGACTTCCTAGCCTAAGGTGTCCCTTTCCTGACCAAGAGCTTGAATTTGTGACGCCAGGTCGTCCCTTTGCCTTTGGAAGGCACCAGCTTTCTGGCGCTCCTGATCAAACTCTGCCTGGGTATCCAGGTCTTTCAGGATCAGTTTATTGCTCTCCTCTTTCTCTCTGTCTAGTTGGATTTGCAGGGTAGCTACCTGCTCTGTGCATGCCCTGTTGAAATTGATCTGTTGCTCCAGCTTTTTCTGGCTCTGCAGTAGGGAGTCCAAACTGTCTTGGCGTTCCTTCTGCATGGCCAGAATTCTGGTATCCTGGTCAGCCTTTTCCTGTTGCAGTATATCCATGTCCTATTTTATTTTAATGATATACTGCCTACTATCATTTTCTGACTCCTGGCTCCTCTGCAGCTTCTGCTCAGAAGAGTCCAGATCAGATTGGGCCTTCTGTAATGCCAGCAGTTGCCTACTCGCCAGATCTTGGCCTTCAGCACATTTGTCCTGCATGGCTCCCATATGTAAATATAAATATGCCGCTACCCTGGCAATCTTGTTGTGCTCATCCTTGGCCTTAGGGGACATATATAGTTCACTCAGGTCCACATGTAAGGGACCCTGGTCTCTCCATGTATCTGACCCTGTTTCAGTGATCTGGGGTGCGATTGCCTGCAACCAGACCGTCTGGTCCTGATGAGTCCACTCACCGCTCACAAATAGCTTATGTAAGAAGTGCTCTCTGGCTATTTTCATATCTACCAAGGTCGTCATTCTGGAATTTGAGTTCCTTCTTGACTTACAGAAGTTTGTATTTTATTTTTGCAAAACAGACCTTTTCCTTACAGCGTTCCTTTGAGGAGTGCTTTACAGCGTAACACAGCGTGGTGATCCGACCGGATATGTGTATCTGGTCAGCTGGCACACTGTATTAATCTGCACAAGTGATAGATCTAACCCAAACGTCCGGCTCGAGCCCCCAATTTGTAAGAGGATTCAATCCAGCACTACAGCTAAGTCAATGCCTAGTCTGGGATATTCAATGGAAACCCTTATTGATATATCTTTATGTCCAGTTCATGAGTTCTGGATGACTACCCATATATAACACCCCTCTCTTGGAATCCCCCTGACCCCACTGAGCCAAGAAGTAGTTCTGTTTTGCAAGTTTAAAAGGTTTATTTGATAATTTAAACAATATATATCTATATCACACTTTATAATAAATTAATAATTGAATATCACACTTAATCTTAGCAGTAATCAATAATGGATAGTCCGGCACTAGCACACTTCTTTATAATCAATGATGAGTGGTTATAGGATGGATAAGATAGCGACAATACTTTTGTGGTTTCAAATGGATGCAATGTGGAATGAAATGCAGTACAGAAAATAACTTGATAGGATTCAGAAAAAGACAATGTAATCACTTTCTTGGACAATTCACCCCCCCTTAATGCAATGTAAGGAGATGAATAGAATGGGACTCAGTTCTTAGGAATGCAATCAAATAGAATTCAGTTCAATTCCCCCCCAGCAGCTTATACAACAGATAGGAGTTTTAAAACACAGACCCAAGTGCTTTGAATATGGTGACAATGCAGTGAGAAATGTGCTGAAAATGCTTTTAATTCCCTTCAGGAGGTTCAGGGTGAGTGGTATCTAGTTAATATTAGTCCAGGCTCCCTCTAGCAATGATTCAGGGATGGGTCTTAGGAGGCAAACAAATTTTTAGCAAGGAAAGAGATGACTGCTGATGGTTACACGTGGCTGGATTTTTAACCAAATCGCAAATCGTGGTAAAATTCGCGAGTGCGAGAATCGTGATTACGGCAAAAGTATACGGAGTAGCAAGTCGGTTCTAAGCTTGTTGAAAAGCTGAGATTCTAAGCTTTCAGAGGGAGGAAAGTTAAACCAAGTTCCTAGCCCAAACGGTTCCAGAGATACGGACGATTAAATAAAGGTAGTTTTTCGGATTTGAAATTTTAAAAGTTCAAAGCGACAGGTTACAGCTTGCAACTAGAAAATGACAGGTGACAGCTTTGCAAATGACAGGTGACAGTTAGGAGGCAGTTCTGGTTAGATTAAAATAGATTGAATTATATTATTTTAACTAAGAGATTGGTTCTGCACAGTTCTGCTAGGTACTCACAATATATTTAGAAATAGGCCTCGCCACGGATCTGGTCAGGTTTTGGACTGGACTCCGGTTCTGGTCTCGGCACTTCACAGTGATCTGGGTCAGCTCTCTGGTTCTGCTAACAGCGGTCTGGGTCACTCTGGATCTCTGGCCTCTGGTTCTGGATACTGCTCTGCTTTCTCTGGGTACAGCACTGCTTCTGGATCTTTCTGCACAGCTTTCTCTGGACCCAGCGCTGATCTGCACGGCTCCTGGATGCTGCTACCGCTGTTAGGTTTGCTGGATGCTGAGGCCTACTGAGAAGAGTTCTCAGTTTGTGGGTTTAGGCCCTTGCTTTGAGTTCTGAATCAAGTTCTTTGGAGTTTTAAAGTCTAAGTGTTGAATCTGGTATCTTCTGGGTGTTGTATGGTCCGGCAGAGCGTGTTGCAGAAAATGGAATTGAATGTCCTCTCTAGCTTCCAGTGGCTCTTTTTATGTCTTTTGAAAGTGGGTGTGTGTGCAGCATCACTAGCCAGCCCCTCTTTCAACTTGTCATTGGCCCAATTCTCCCCTTGCCCATGATTGGGGAAGCAACTGTGAGTCAGAGTGATGCTGTAGGTTTTATGGGTCAGAGGATCCTCCCCTGGTCAGTTTGCCCACAAATCTATATTTGATCAAAATACACATTTCTCAAATACATAGTGGTTTGTCATTGCATGCACATATTACCTATCACACGAGGTAGTCTCTGTCCCAAATCTGCTCTTCCTGAGGGCTTGCATTCAGAAACGGCAACATTTTCAATTTTAGTGGGTTATGCAACCTTGGTTCTTCATTAAAAATTGCCCCAGAACATCACACAAATTCCCAACGCGTCTTAAAACGTGCACAGAAATTTCACAAGAATTATGGTATCATTTAAATAATTTTGACAAGTCCGCACTGTGAGTTATACATCTTTCTTAGAATCATATTCTGGCCAACAGGGGTGTGTCTTTTCAGGTCACATGGTGTAGAAACCAGTTTATCCAGTTTCTCTCAAGCTCAGAGACCCTGCCCCTCCCAGCTTCTGCCAAGAGGAAGCTATTTTACGGCCACCCTAATAAACCATCTGCCTGGGCCCAGGACAGGCCTTTGTTCAACTCCCTGTAGCTGCTCCACCCCTAATCTAATCAGAGAGGTGACAACTCCTTTTGGCAAGGGGAAGAGTGGCTGAGCAGGTTTTAACTCCTGTGGGGGTAGATGTCAGGCAGAATTCAGTTTCATTAAGCCAGGTTTCAGATAAAATGTCACTTTTTGTTCCCCAGTTTAAGTCAAGACAATTTTTACATATGCAGCTAGAATGCTGATTCTAAGTTCAAAACTATGACATTTCAACAGTGACAAACTATGTGACACTCAAAGTAGGTCACTCAGTTAATTTAAACATTTTTGATTTTTGGTAGTTTTAAATCCAGTTTCAGTTAGGCTGCTGCAGACCTGCAGAGCTCAGCCAGTCTTGTTATGAACCTTGTTTTGGGGCTCTTCAACTTCCCAGATTTAGTATGCACACATACTTCATTCTGCCAGATGTCCGCTGGTGTTCAGTGAGATTTTTGGATGTGTTGCAATGTTTGAAAATAGGCATTTTGAGCTGGCATTCAGGGAAACAAAAGGTGATTTTAAAGTGCGGTTTTTCCTTTGGCACACATTTCACTCATGGCACCCCGGCCCATCCTGCTCGCACTGGTGGGTGGCAAGTTAGGCAACCATTTTAGTGGGCACAAACTGCGTGGTTCACCTGGATTCTGGCGCACATGTGGGCTTTTTGGCCATCTTGGATTTTCTAAGCCCACAGCACCAAATGTTGCAGCATGATAGCTCAAACGTGGGTCAGGACACGCAACACTACCCTCATTATGAACTTTGATGTCAGCCCGAATGATGTTAGCCCCGGGATGGAAAACAGTAGAAGGACCCGTGCTAGCCTTGTGGTGGGTAACAATATGTGGTTTGCTTGCCATGGAAACGTGTGCACATTGAGAGCTGGGACATATCAGAGGTTTCTGACAGTCTGGTCCTTTTCCACGATTATGTTAAGGACAAAGAATACAACTTTCATAAACCTACCTTGCTCAAAAAGGTACAACTGGTATGAATATAGTGGGGGAACAGACAACAGGAAAACGTCCTGAAGGAGATGGAAGGTACAATCAATCCCGCAAGAACAATATCTAAGCCACACATGTTGGGGTTGCGGAAGGAGCGGGAGGGGGAGGGGGCACGTTATTGTTAACATTTTCTGATTACATTATACAAAAGGACTCATAATCACAGAAGATATATAACATGACTAACAATATCATTAAATGTATCAACTGTGTAACTGGATAAATCAATCCAAAAAGAGTAAGATTTAATGTCATGTACCTGAAATATCTGTTTATGAGTGTATAAATACATGTATGTATTTAAAAAAAAAGACAACATGCTTATTGCAAAGCTTATTACAGGGTATGAGCTTGTTCCTTGCAAACCTGATGACTACAGCTACCAGAAGTCCTTGTGGCAGAATCATCATTGATTGTCAACACCTGCACTTGCTGTGAGCTGCAAGTTAAGACTGCCTCCCTGATGATGTGAAGAGCACAGAAACGGGTAGGAGGAGAACACCAGTGGCTGAGAAGGTTTACTGTGGAGGGAACTGGAGTGTGCCGCTCTCTGCTTTCTTTTTTGTTTAATTTATGTATATATAGCGTGATCAAGCGCTCGGAGAAGCCCGAAACGCGTCGTTAAGGACACTGCCCTGGCGTTCTGTTCTGTTTGCTGTGTGTTCTTTGCCTACTATTTTTAACCATCTATTAAACTCATTTTTCTGTTACTTGGATTCGAGTTTGCTACTTTGTTTACTGGGACCTGCAGACCTCATGCTTGGAGTGCCGTTTTTTCCTTCCTCCGTGTCTTAACGATATATATATATATACATATTACATGGCCACGTTAGTTGCTGTTTCCATAGGCAGAGCACTTTTTGGGCGGCTTATAACTTCGCTCTCCCTGGACAGATCCTCACCAAACTTTGCAAAAAAAGTAGTTGGGTCACTCTGAATTTCTTTGCAAAGTTTGGTGAGGATTTGTCCAGGGGGGGGCAAAGTTATAGGGGGGGTCCCAAAACTTTTTTTTTTTACATAGAATGAATGGGAAAAAACTTTGCGCACGGCTACAGCCCGAACCGCTGGACGGATTTACACCAAATTTGCAGCAGGAGCGGCGGCCTGGTCCCAAAAGCGTGCATTTGTAAATTTGGTGTAAATCTGTCCAGTGGTTTTTTTTAAAAATTACTAAAATATAAGGCAAAAAAATTAGTGATATCTGCGTTCGCTTCGCGGACGGACTTCCCTGTTCGCTCCGCGGACAGCACCCCGATTGGCCCATGGGCTTGCGTCATGTCCGCGGACATGTGACGTGTTCGCTGATTGGACGGCGAGGGGCATGGAGCGCGTCAGATTTTCTGTGGCGCTCGCCATCTTGTATTCGCAGTCGACCGCGTACAGCGCAGTGAAACGTGGATAAAAAATTGTATTTAGTGCCGTGTGTTGGTGTGTAAGAGTGTTTGGGGAGGGTGGAGGAGTATGAGATAGGTTCAATGCTTTGTTTTTTTATGTGCTAGACATTTTTGCTGCGTTCGATTTGTCCACGGAGAACACGGCTGTTCTGACATTTTGTAAATAAACTAAATGGTGGGGTGTTTAGAGGACGGAGTATGTGTCATTTTTGTTCGCAAGGAAGTTAAAAATGAGCTATGAACACTCGCGGTGTACTTAATTGTTCGTAAATACGCAAACTGGGTGTGTCCTCAGGACGCTGTCCGTATTGTAATCTGTCTAGTTGAATGTGTTCTAAGAACACTCGCAGTGTCCCGAAATGGTTGCAATTACACAAAATGGGGGTGTTCTGAGAACGTTGTTTGTATTGTTCGTTGTCAGTGTGAAAGTGTTTTAAGAGCACTCCTTTTGTCCGCTAATAGTACAATTTCCTAGGGGCGTCAACCGACTTTTTGTCCACTAAAGAAACGATAAATCCGGCTGGTGTGCGTCGACATTATGTGATAATCCTATGACTGGCGCTATTGACCTGGCTGACTTGCTTTTGCGACACTAAATCATATCTCCCGCCACTAAGCCTGATATTTTCAAAGCATTCATATTCCCCGCCTCTCTCCGTGATGTTACAGGGTGCATAATGAAACGCGCCCAGTCGTCTCCAATACTACGAGACTTTACACAGAAACCCGGAAGACAACACACATTATGTCACAACACAGCGCGTCACAATTCAGAATATGAAACTGTGATTTAAAAGCAAAGAGCAAGATTGTAAATGTTGTAAAGTACATTTATTTGACATCAAATGTTTAGAGAATATTCAGCAATTTGCATTTGTCTTTGTTGACGATCCGCAAAAGTTCATGTTGAGACACGCGATGTTCCTTTGCGGTACAGAGAGTGTTAGATCAGGTTACAACTCAGTGCGTCACAATTCGGAATATGAAACTGTGGTTTAAAAGTAAACAGCAGGATTGTACACTTGGTAAAGTACATTTATTTCACATGAAATGTTTAGTGAATATTCAGCGATTTGTTATTGTCTCTGCTGTCGATCAGCAAAAGTTTATTTGGAGCCGCGCGTTGTTCCTTTGCGGTAGTTAGGCTGTTGGTTTATGATAAAAGCAGTAAATGGTCTCTCTGATAATTGGAAGGTTGCTCCAACAACGAGCCATTAGACCACCGTATTGGTTGGTATGTTGTTTGTAGCCGCTAGTACTGCGTAAGAGCATATTGGTCCTTGGCGATTGTCCCATTAAATGGTGAGGGTCATGAAGTTGCATATTTGGACCTGCACCTGGCAGTTGAAGACCCCATCCGCTGGATTCTGTAAATTGTGACATAGACAAAACGGGGCCACGTACCTGTTTTAAAAAACATAAATTAGTCTCACCAGCCGATCTTCATTAAAAATCATCATTTTATTTATTAGGGCGTGAAACTATTTGCTATCGAAGATAGTGCAACAGAGTATGTTAATAATAAAAAAATAATATTTTCCCATTCATATAGCACTAAGAACTGTGAGGTATCTAAGCAGTGCTTATTATTAACCACGGCGTGTGGTGCTCATTTATCGACCACGTAAGGATGAAAGGCTGAGTTTGGGCTTGCCTGGATTCGAACTTGCGCTAGCAAGCTGTGCACGGATGTCAAAGCGAGCACTGTACTCGCTGTGCCACTTGACAGGCTACAGTAAAGTGGCACAGCGAGTAGAGCGTTTGACCGCCTATAGACCGGTTAAATTATTTCTATTAACCCACTCTGTGTCGTCTGCCTTTTTCAGAGCCCTCTAAACGACAGGGGATCAATTCGGCGGTGATAGTACGCGGTAGAAAACATTATGCCACTTTCAACGAACAAGTTCAACTTCAGCGGTCTTCAATGCTACACTATTGTAATTATATTTGGTATAAAGTAATGTAAAGGGTTACTTACAGTACAATTGCAATTTCCATTGTCTACGAGTGGTGCAGTCCGAAAATACGACTCCACATGTGCCAACGATCTTTCGCATACTGATATAATATGTAAAAGTGGTTTCGTTTCAGAAATTTCATCTTTATCTTCTCTTACGTTTTAGCAACACTCCTTCAAGAGAAGTCTTTCATCACAATCTCTGTCTGTCAAGGTCAAAACACAATACAACCCTATAGTCTGCTTCGTGAGCCTCTCCGGGGCCCGACAAAAAAATGAAGCAGCTGACCTTCACTGTGAACGAGCATAAATTCTTACTTTGCAACATTCTGTGTAAAGCCATCTGTAGAAGTTGGTTTTTGCACGCAATGTTTGTATATTGTTTGCGTGATATTAAAAAAAGTTTGTTTAAAGGACGTTATGGTTCTAAGTACAGCCGAAAGACCCCTGAAAATAGCAAGTTATGGTAAGCTATGAAAAATAACTCGCGCCAACACCATGCACTGCTAAGACTAACACCCAGGACATCAAAGATGACATCGCAAATGTCATTGATGAAATCACTGATGACATCACATGTGTATGTACTTTTCATGGAATTTGTGTACTAGGGATTTTCATTATAATGTTCCGAAAAAAGTGTCAAGGATATTGCAATAAATATCATACCGTTATTAGTGCTTTGAGCAATGGATTTATATCAATAAATAGCATTGTATTATGGGATTCTATGTAGTATACTGAGCTGCTAATGGAGAAAGATAGCATTGTGTGCATAGTACAAGAAAGTATAATATTTGTAATGTTAATATGTAGAATAATGAAATGATAATTGTCCTGAAATGTTGGAAAATTCACAAAATGGGGGTGTTCTGAGGACGTTATTCGTATTGTGTGATTGCTTAGCTGTATGCAATGAGGGAATGGTACAGAGAGTAAAGTGGACGCCGTCCGCGGACACCGCGGCTGTTCGTGGACAGGGCGTGGTAAATCCGGGTTTTTCCAGGAAATCCAACATGGAAAGAAGACTGTACGGATCAGCCAATCAGATGTCGAGGTTGTGAATTTGTGTTGAAAGAGACTGTGTGTGGTGAAGATGGCAGAAGTGGAGAAAGTCAGGGTGTTGGTGCTCGGAGATATGTTTGTGTATGGTTTACAGCAGTACGCTGAATGCAGGCATGTTGCAAAGAACTTTGATGTCAAAGGAGTGGAGGTGGTGTGGAGCACTGTGCCTGATTGCAATGTACAGGGAATTGTACAAGTTTGTGCGGATATGGCCACGATGAACAGTCCGCATGTGGTAGTTTTGCACTATGGTGCTTTCCATTTGGGCAACGTCAGTGCCCCTACTTTGTTGGCTGATTTGGAATGCTTGGTTCAAGCCTTAGTGAAGATCCTTCCAAATGCGAAAGTATTTTTTTCTGGATTACTACCTAGGGCAATATGGGACAATCTTTCAGTTTTTTTGTCCTCAGCAAAACATTGCTAGGTGTGTCATCAACCGAGGCATGTGTGCCTTCATGCTTAGAGCTGGTATGTTCTTCTGTAACAATGAGAATATTGATGCCAGTAATGCTGTTAATTTTAAAGAAGATGGCATTTCTTTATCTTTTACCGGAAACACCTTTTTATTTTGGAATGTAAGGGTTGCTTTGGAGAAGGTTATGTGAAGATTTTAGGATTAAAGTAAGAAAAAAAAACAAGAAAAAAAATATAAAATAACAGGTGTCTGTCAAGCATCTGTAAAAAAAAAAAAAAAACGGCTCTTTTCAGAGCCAACTTCAAAGGGGAAATGGGGCACACTATTTAAATTTACATTCACCACGCTCAGATTTTCGATGTGTCCGCAGACATGGCCATAGTCCGCGGACATGAAAATCACTACGAGGGGGTTAGTATGTTCTATGTTACATGTCAGGGATATTATGGTTAAGTTGTGTTACTAAAAACCTATGAAAGTCAGTGAAAAAACTTTGTTAAAGGAATGTTATGGTTCCAAGTAAAACCGAAAAACCCTTGAAATTCGCCAGTTATGGTAACATAGGCAACCATAACTCGCGCCACCGTGCACTGCTAACACTAACACCCAGGACATCAAAGATGACATCACAAATGTCATTGATGACATAACTGATGACATCACATGGCTGGGTCTCCCTTTTTATCCTTTACTGACATATCGAAGCCACATAGTTTTCTACAGTAACAGTCAGGAAGTAAACATTGAAAAGGTACTATATTTGTAGACTTGGGTTCCTGTCACATCATATATGAAACATGTACGTAGCGGAAGATACAGGCTTGAAAGAGAGGAATCCTTTTGTGAATGAAGATAATCATTATGGTATCAGCACTTTGTCATAGTTTTAGTTTGTATTACTCTACCTTCCCTCTATATGCTCATATTTGTATACATTATAGTCACTCTCCATAGAGTGAATGGGAAAAACATTTTGCTCGCGTCTACAGCCCAAACCGCTGGACGGATTTCCACCAAATTTGGACCAGGTGCAGCGGCTTGGTCCCGAAAGCGTGCTTTTGCAAATTTGGTGAAAATTCGTCCAGTAGTTTTTTTTTAAAATGACCAAAAAGTAGGTAAAAAAAAATTAGTGATATCTGTGTTCGGTTTGCAGATACACTTCCCTGTTCGCTCCGCGGAAAGTGTCCTGATTGGCCAATCGTCTTGCGTGATGTTCGCGGACATGCAAAGTGTTCGCTGATTGGACGGCGTGGAGCGTGAAGCGCGTCAGATTTTTCGGTAGCGCCCGCCATATTGGATTCGCGGACATCCCGGACAGCGCGGTGAAACTTTGTTCAAAATGTGTATTTTGTAGAGTGTGTTGGTGTGTAGGAGTGTTTGGGGAGGGTGGGAGTGTGTGAGATAGGATGAAAGTTGTGTTTTTTATGTGTTAGACGTTCTTTTTGTGTTCGATTTGTTTGCGGACATCACGGGTGTTCTGAAATTTTCTAAATAAACTGACTAGGGGGTGTTCTAAGGAGTCAAAATGTGTCTGTTTTGTTCGCAAGCAAAGTGAAACTGTTCTAAGAACACTCGCGGTGTCCGGGGACTGTTCGTAGGTGGTGTACTGAGGACGCTGTCCGTATTGTTCTCTGTCAAGTTGAATGTGTTCTAAGAACACGCGCGGTGTCCTGAAATGTTTGCAAATAAACAAAATGGGGGTGTTGTGAAGACGCTTCTAAGAACACTCGCGGTGTCCGGGGAGTGTTCGTAGGGGGTGTCCTGAGGAGGCTGTCCGTATTGTTCTCTGTCAAGTTGAGTCTGTCCTAAGAACACTCGCGGTGTCCTGAAATGTTCGCAAATAAACAAAATGGGGGTATTCTGAAGACGCTTCTAAGAACACTCGCGGTGTCCGGGGAGTGTTCGTAGGGGGTGTCCTGAGGACGCTGTCCATATTGTTCTTTGTCAAGTTGAATGTGTCCTAAGAACACTTGCGGTGTCCTGTAATGTTCGCAAATAAACAAGATGGTGGTGTTCTGAAGACGCTTCTAAGAACACTCCCGGTGTCCGGGGAGTGTTCGTAGGGGGTGTCCTGAGGACGCTGTCCGTATTGTTCTTTGTCAAGTTGAATGTGTCCTAAGAACACTTGCGGTGTCCTGAATTGTTCGCAAATAAACAAGATGGGGGTGTTCTGAAGACGTTTTTGAGAACACTCCCGGTGTCCTGGAATGTTCGTAGGGGGTGTCCTTAGGACGGTGTCCGTATTGTTCGTTGTTAAATTGAAAGTGTTCTAAGAACTATCGCGTTGTTCTGAAATGTTCGTAGGGGGTGTCCTGAAAACGGTGTCCGTATTGTTCGCTGGCAAGCTCAAAGTGTTCTAAGAACACTCACATTGTTTGCGGACATTAAAAGTTTCCCATAGATCATAGTTGAAATGTTTGACTCTATGGATGTGATATGCTGCGGTGGTTGTTGCCAGGGCATAGAGTCTTGGGTGCATGGCCATTTGGCCATTTGGCCATGCACCCAAGACTCTATGCCCTGGCAACAACCACCGCAGCATATCACATTCATATTTGTTTATAACTTTGGGTGAAAAACAAATGTATAAGGAACAAAGGTATTAGATACTATGGATGTGATTTGCTGCACTGGTTGTCCTTATTATTGTATACTTACTGTTTGGTCTAGTAATGGGAGTCCATGTTTTTTTTCTTCATTTCTGTGATAAAAGAAAATAGCATGTTAGTATTAGTATTTTGTAATGACTTATTACATTGTATAAGCAATATACTTTTTTTTTTTTCGACCCTCATATTTAGTAGAGTACAAATCAGAGTACTGTGCAATTTGCTCAGTTTCTGTATTTGTTGCTAAAATCATTGGGTCTGTGGGAGAAAAAAAAATCCATGTTGGATTTAAAAAAAAACCTTTTTCTGTTATGCTACAGTTTATTTGTTTGTTTGTTTTCAGTGTTCACTTGTTGTTTCTGGCTAATGCTTTATACTTTGCTTTGTTGTATTTCTTTTGGAACAGAAACAGATTCTTCATTTGTTTTGATATTATAAAATTTTGGAGCAGTTAGATACCAATTGGCGTATTCTAACTGTCTATTTTTTTAATATATTGTAGTGGTTTTCATTTACCTATTTGGATCTTGTTAAATTTTGTGACATTTAGATACCAATTAGCGTATTCTAACTGTGTATTTCTTGGCCTAATTTAGTGGTATTCATTTATCTGATTAGTTGTTGTAGAATCTTTGAGTGTTAGATAGCTTTTGGAGTATTCTAACAGTTTATATTACTTTAACACACATTTATAATTTTGGGACAGTTAGATACCAATTGGCGTATTCTAACTGTGTAATTTTTGGTCTAATTTAGTGGTATTCATTTATCTGATTAGTTGTTGTAGAATCTTTGAGCAGTTAGATAGGTTTTGGAGTATTCTAACAGTTTATATTTTTGTAACACAAATTTACTTAAAGGTTTAAATACAGTTTATTTATCAAATTTTGGTTTTAAGAACATCAAATAAGCGTTTGTAAGATTTGCTGGTAATCTCTGCTTTAGAGTAATGGTACTATCATTACATTCAAACCATCCACATTTCTTTTTTATGTATGCAGTGTAGTGCCCTGAATTGGTTGTGGCTCCTGCGTGGTAGATTATACCTATTGTTGTGAAGGTTTTCTTACCAAGTGATATTTGACCATGTGTGAATCCAGTCAGCTTGCAGTTGTTTTTGGTACCATCTGCATTGTAACATAGAAGCATTAGTATTACGTATTTACTATGTGTTTGTATTACTAACGTGGAGCGATTATCTGAATTGCAGGTAGAGCATAATCTACCATGGGTTGCATTTTGTACAAGTTGCTGAAATGGAATGGATTCACAATTTGGTATTGATATATATATGAAGCGTTCATTGGGGATTTCTTCTTGTGTCACATTGTTGCAGAGAGTGCATGTATGTTTCCACATGTATGAAATCCGAAAGATTTCATTTATAGGTATGTTTTTGTTTTCCAGTACTTGTAGTAAGTACATTAGAAATTCTTGTGGATCTTCCTGTGAGTTTATAGTGAATTTCACCATTCCAGCACAGTAGTCCAATTGTCGTCTTATTCCAAAGACACTATATGTGTTGTCAGGATTGTTTGCTGCATTTCTGTGAAGTACTAACATTTGAAAACAAAATGGGTTTGTACTGTGTGAGTAAATGTTGTCAACAATTGGTGGTAATTGAAATAGAATATTCATTGCTACATTTGCATAGCAACTTACACCAACTATATTTGAGAATTTAAATGTTCCAGGTAGTTCTGTATCTAACTGCTTTTTTTGGAGTTTGTCTTCCTTCTTTAAAGAAGTACCTGGTTTACTTTCTCTAATTGATTCTTTTTTGTTTGTGGTACTTGATGGAGTATTAGTTTCTTTTACTCTCTTTGGAGGATTTCCAGTGACGTCCTGTTGCATTTCAGTTTAATTTAGTTTTCTTTTACAACGTTTTAGTTTTTGTGGAACAGAATATGTGTTTAGATGGGCAGTGTATAGTGAGTGAAGTCTATTATATTCTAAAATGCAAGGAATATCAGCGTTTACTTTACTTGCATCAAAGTTGATTAGAAATAGACCGTCAAGTGTACGTAAGCGTGATAGTGCTACGTAGCTCATGCCTTCTTTAAAGACTGTGTTACCAATATCTATCATTGCTTTGTCTAGGGTAAGACCTTGTGATTTATGAATTGTGACTGCGTATGCAAGAGTTAGAGAAAATTGTTCTCTGCGTATATTCATATCTTTGAAGAGAAGGAATCTAGCTGTTGAGCGTCCTATCCGTTTTACTTCTGAAAGTTTGTCAAAGAGTATATTGACAAACTGAATTTTGTTGTCACGTGGGTATGTTTGAAAGCCAACAACTGTACCCAGTGCTCCATTAACTAGTCCTTGGTCCACGTCAAGGTTACGTTTAAGCATTACTCTGCAATTTAAGGATAATTCTAACATCTTTTCTAAGCCTGCTGTGTTTGAGATTGATTTTTCTAAATTATTTAGTCTTGTTGTGGCTTGGTCACACATGGGTAGTGTCATACCATGTACATCTAGTTTGTCTGTGGCGCTAATTTCCATTATTGGTTGCATTTCTTTACTTAGCATGATTTAATTGAATTTGAAACAGCTTGCAAGAGTTGACATTAAGGTCATACAATTGACATTTTTGTGGGCTAATTGTTCCATAACATCTGTAGCACATGCATTATCGCCATAAAGTGCATTAATGTACCGGGTTTTCAATGTTGCTTCTGCTTCTTTAGAAAGTATACCAACTCTCAAACTTTTTAAAATGTTGGCATAAGTGAGATCTGCAGATTGGCGCATGTTTTCTGTTAATTCTCTGTATTGGAAATGTTGCCAAAGGTTGACATTTCCAATGCTGCCAACAGTTTTACGGCAGAGTTTGTGCCCTAATGTTTTAAAAATAGGTTCACCTTTTACTGGTGTTAATTGAAGCAGATCTCCAAAAACAATAATGTGTTTTCCTGCAAAGAGCTCTTCATAGTCTGTTTTGAGTACTTCTTATAATCTGAGGTGAATCAAAGCTAACATCAGGTTGGAGACCATGCTCACTTCATCTATTAGTAGCAATTTCATTTGTTTCAATACTCTGCGTAATTCCATTGCAGCTTCTGCAGAAAGTTTGTAAAAGTCTAATTTGTTCTGGTGTTCTACTGGTAATAGTAGTAATCGGTATAATGTAACACCACCTATGTTGTAGGCAGCTAAACCTGTGGGGGCAGTGACAACAGCTGACAGTTTGTTGTTTGTCAATTGTTGAAGGAACTTACTAATGATTTTGATTAGGAATGTTTTGCCAGAACCAGCTTCACCACTGACGTACAGTAGTATGGGTTTATAATTATGGCAGGAACATTCTTTATTTTCATGTTTTACACCATCTGCAATTTGTTTTGTTACTTCTTGAAAAATGCTACTTTGCTCATTGTTTAGTTTTGATTGTAGTATAGTTAAGTCTTCCTTATCTTCATACTGACACATGGTGTTTTCTACTTCTATCATAGCTAATTCTGCCTCATTTGTTATTAGTGGTTCTCCGAGTGGTTCTTGGCTTCCTGTTACAGAAGGTTGACTACTGTCAGGAGTATCCTTATCTAGTTGAGCTTGGAGTTCTTCTTCATGTTGCTGTTCATTGTGCAACATTGTTTTGTACTGTGTAAAGTTTACATCAGTTATAGTGCTTTCATTTGCTTTGAAAGCATCCTCATATGAGTCATAGTTATCTAGTAATTGTTCTTCTTTTCTCCGTGGTTTGAAGAGTTGTAGCAGGGACATGTAATATACTTCTTTATGTTGAGGAGTCTTCAATGACAATTTGATATGATTAATTAAATTTGGTTTAGTGAGTTTAACTAAGCTGCCTTCACAGTCTGTCACTCTATATTTACCTTTTTTTTCATCGGGTTTCATATTATTTTTGTATGTGTAGTTTTGGGCTATTTGGTATAGACACATGTTTTCCAAAGTATTACTTCTGTTTGGGTAGTATGTGCCCAATAAATTGTTTTTTAAAATGTCTTGGCTGTTGGGATCATGTTTGGCTATTGTTTCTATATCTTCATATGATTTTAGAACTCTTTTTCTAGATTTAGCTGGACCAAGACTTAGCCATACTATATTTTCAGATTTACCATACAATGAAGTACAAGTTAAACGATCAGCTGCTTCATAAAATCCACATTCTCTATGGGTGAGCATTTTTATGCCCAAGCTGTATAATTTCTGAGATACTGTTTTATCTGATGACAGGTCATTCCAGAGGTCTTGGAGCTCTGTCTTTTCTGCTTTAGTTAAGTATGCTGTGACATATCGTGCAACTGCAGTAGAATTGTCTGCAATGTACTGCACATCTATGTTTGCATTCCATAAGTGGGCAATGATTGCATTATAATCATTGATATATTTTTCTTCTTCTTTTCTTTTTATGTAATATGTATTTTTGGGTGACTTTCCTTTAACAGTATGTCTAACTGAAGACATGAGGTTGTTTACTTGACCTGTATTTGTAACTAGTCTAGGGAAACCAAAACGGCATTTGGTGTAGTATTTGCCTTTGTTTTTGTATTTGCGATGACAATATTTTCCACATTTGTGTCTTTGAAATTGTAAAATTTGTGCACAAAGATCACTGTTTGTGGCTTCTGATGGAATTTCACAAGTGACATATTTTTCAATAAACTGTAAAACAGTGGCATCACTGTCTTGACCAAATTTAGGAGCATCTTTAATCCATAAAAGCATGTGGATATGTGGTGCTCCTCTGGCTTGGTATTCTTTTCTCCAAAAGAAGTGTTGCACTTCTCCAAGGGGAGGAACAGTTTTATTACAAATAAAATGTAGCATAGCAATGAAGCGATGGTGAAAATATGTTGAAACATTAACAGGATCCAAAGAACAAAGTTCTCCAGGTGTTAGAATATCTATGTTTGTTTTGTTTTTATTTGATATGCGTAGGAAATCATGTAAATCTTCCCATGCATATTCTGCACAACTTAATGTAACAAACCAAGTGGGTAGGCCAAGGTTTCTGATCATACAACGTACATGTCCATGACGTCGAAACCAGTACTCTTTAGTACCACGCATATTTGCTAATAGATTTGTAATATTTAATTGTAAAACCTTATCCTTTTGTTGCACTTTCTCTAATAATTGTGTAGCTGTCGTATTTTGAAAGTGTGATCCTGATTTTAATATGTGTGCAACTCCGTAACATAAAGTTGCTAGTTCACTTTCAAAGAGTAGGTGGAATATGTATTCCACATTTTGTCTAAATCTGGGATCTTCAGAATACATCCGTAATGAGCGGTATTCTGAAGCTGATATTTGAATAGGTCTATCATCATACCTTCCTCCTTTGCCAGTAGGAAAGAGTAGAGGAAAAGCACATGCTTCTATACTTTTTTCCCATATACTGATTGGCGATCCTTTTGTTTGACGCATTTGGTAAGTTTCCTGTACATCTTGTACGGTGTCATTACAGTGCAAAGGATGAATTGTATACTGGTCTAAAGTATTTGATATTGTAGCAGGATCTAGTAGCTCATATTGACCAGCTTCTTCTGTTTCTTGAATTATTTCGGTTGTATCTTTCAAGTTTTCTTCAATATTAATTTCTTTGTAATATTCATTATTCTCTTTAAGATATTGGAAGGCTTGTCTAACTTTATATAAATCTACCAGCTGTTGCCATATTTTTTTGTCTTTTGTAGGTACTCCATTTACTAATATAATTAAAGATTGGTGCATTGGACGTTGCACTCCTAGAGTATGCACATTTTCTTTTAGATTTAATGGTAAATAAACTACTTTTCCACGAATGCCTTTTACCAATTCAGAGGGAGGTAATTTTGCTGTTTTTGGTTGAAGGCGTATTATTGCTTGAAATGGGTGTACTGTTTGAATTATGATGCTCTCATATAAATTAATTTGTTGTAGAGGTTTTGGTACTGGGTATAATTCCAAATTATTTGTGATAGAACGTGAAGGAGTTTGGTTGTTGTCAAGTTTTGTGGTGCAATAACTGCAAAGTATTAAGGGCTCAGTTATTTCATATTTGTTTTCTGCTAGAAGGTAGAGAGCTAATTCAAACCATTTAGAATCTTCATTGTCTTCTATTTTGTATGATAGGTCCACAGTTTTTGTGTTACTTTTATAAAAAATTCTACAGCAACATACACATACATGGTTTGGTACTTCAGCTGATGTACTTTTAAATTTTAGTATTTCTTTTATGTATGTGTTTAGCAAAAGCTTGCCATGTGTAGAATTGTTGCTTAATTGGTTTAAAGCTATTTCATTCTGTAAATGGCTTTCACTTCCAAAATATTTTTTCTGGATATAGTGAATTTCTTCAAGTAGGTCTTTTGCTGTACCATGTAGAAGGATGTTATTTAACTTTGCTAGTGCTAAAGCAGGACTTTTAGCATAGTACAGTTTATAGACTAGATTTCTTATAGTTGAATGGTGTGTTGATATCCTTTTGATATCATGGAAAGTGGTTTTACAAGTAGGTCCTGTAATGCAGGCCAATGAATGTCCTTGTAGTCCTGTGTACTTGCGCACTGGACAGGTATCTATATTTTGCAGTAATTTAATTTTGATTTTGTCTTTGCTTTTTACATATTTATTGAGGAATTGGTGTAAAGATTTGAAACATTGTTTGGGAATGTTACACATTGACGTGCATGGCCATTTGTACACTAGACGTTCTGATTCAGTTGAATGGAGGGGTAATTCTAAGTTTTCAGGGCATATTTTTGTAAGGAGTACTTCTTGTTCCATTATGGTATTATTCACTTTTTCATAACCTTGACCACTGCTATTTATGGCAATTGTATTTCTTTGCTTTTGTTTGTATGCTTCTTCATTAAAATATGGTTCTGTGCTCGTAGTGTGATTACATTCACCTCCGCAGATACTTAAGAAGTTCTTTCTGTTGACATTTCGCTTATTGAGAAGTCTTTTTTGTAATTTAGCTATTAGTTTTGTTAGTGGTTTCATTTTGTTTAACAGTAAAATAAATACATTTCTTTTGAGAAGAATTGCACTGTCCATCAATGCTTCTAAGATTAATTTCCTACGATAGGTTTTAAGCTTTGAACCTGATTTCTCTCCTGTTTTTATGAGATTTTGAAGGACTTTGTGACGGTATATTTTGGCTAAAATACTTTTCTTGTTATGCTTACTTTGCACTATATTAAAATTTGACCAAGTAGTTTTATCTGTACTGATAGCTGATTTTCTGTTAATTGTTTTTTGGTTTGTTTTACATTTTGATAGAGGAAGCGAAGTTGTTGTACTTGAAACTTCTTGTGTTTCACTAAATGATTGTATTAGCTGTTTTGTTTCAACTTTTTTTACAAATTCTGCTAGAGATGGATGCTTATGTTGGACTCCTTTAATTTCATTTGCTCTAATTTTGCGTTGCTTTCTACGGAGTTGTCTTTTGGTAGGCATTCTTTAGGGTCTGTTGAAAAAAATAAAGAAGATATGGGTTGGGGTGTTCTGGAATGTATGTGTGCTGTGTGCATGAGTGTTTGAGTAAGATGATAAAGATGTATGTAATGGTGTGTGATTGTGCATTGGGAACTAAAACTAGTAGGGATAGGTATTCTTGAATTTATGTGTCACTAAACTGGGGTTCAGATGACAAAAAAAAAGTAAGCTAGTGGTGTGGAAAAGTACAAATAGTAAATCTAATGTATACAATTAAAACAGTTGTTTGTTCTATAATATGAAAAGTGTAGTGGTTCAGTTGGCTAATTTGTGTGTCCAAAAATAGAAATTTGTCGGCCATTCTGGTTGTAAATCGCTGTTTACAACATGGAAAGTTTTGGACAAAATGGTACAAAATATCTATTTTAAGAAACCAAAATAGCTGGTATTAATGTTATAGTATATTTGATTAATAATATAAATATTATGGTGATATTTTACTTACTTTTTTTTTAAATTAACAGGTAACTTCTTAGTTTTTCTTTCTTCTTCGAATTCGGCTGCTTCTTTTCAGGAAACTGGTCTTCACTGCAACTGTAAAAGCTTCAAATTAGTAACTTTGTTTGTATATAGCACTGTTTTTAATTTAGATATTGATTTTTTTAATTGAAATCCTCAGTGCCTTCTGTAAAAACTATTAAACTAATTCATTTACATAAGATACATTGCATCAGTTCAGTGTATATGATATGTTCTTAATGAACAAATTGTATTGAATGACTAACTGTAGCAAAAATAAAATATCTTTACTATGTCTTGTGAAATTTATAATATATTAGTGAATACCACTATTTCTGTAAGTAAACTGTTCTAGGTAATAGCGCCTCAATGTCATGTCTAATTTAAAGTAATTAAGTCAATAAATAAATAAAAACAAAAAATATGAAATTGTATAAGTATTTTTATAAAGGTTTAAACATAGATTGTGTTTGCATGCAATTTTGTTTGAATATATGTAGTATATTTATTACATTTAAAAAATGTTAGTTTAACATGATTTGAGTGTGTGTGTTTAAAGAAAGTAAAAAGTATAAAGGTGTATAAGTGGTAGTTGATTTTAGGAAATTGAAAAAAGTACAGTAAATTCATTTAACAGATTTTACAAGGTAAAAGTCTGTTTGAAAATGTGTTCATCTACCATAGCTCTCAAGTCACACGCTTTTGGCGGGTGTCACACGCCTTGTAAAGGGCAGACTCACCCGCCAAGCCTCCTGGACGCCCATTCATTCCAATGGGCGTCTCACCCGCTAAAAACAAAATCGGGTGATTTCACCCGCCTGTAAAACAAAAATGGTTGAGAGCTATGTCATGTACTATACAGAAAATATGCATACCTGAAGTTTGTGTTCATGCATATGGATATGCGTGGAGCTGCAAGTAGGAATCTTGAAGACTTGTACAGTATTTCTGGTAGATGCTGATTGCCAATGATATGACACTTGTACTCAGAGAGATTCAGAGTACATTTGCAGTGCTGATCTATGATGATGCAGTTAGATGTAGAGGTCTTGAATGTGATTGGTGCATGGTCATGTGATTTTTGAGGTACATCCAATGAGGGAATGGCAGAGAGAGTGTAGTGGAAATGGTAGAAGGGCTGTTCATGTTACGATATGTCCGCGGACCTGGCGGTAGTTCCAGGACATCGGGAGTTACATCCGGGGATTTTTGGGTTCAGAAGTCATGCAAATGAGAATAAGCACTGAAAGGGATTGGTCAGGAATGTTTGGTGGGTGTGTTGTGCCAGGAGAGATTTTTTGAGACACTCTTTTTGCTGAGAGAACAAAAGATAGCTATGGCTGTGTGTTTCAGAAAACAGATTGTTTGGATTTTAGGAGATTCGTGGATACATTGGTTGAAGGTGCATGCAGAAAGCTGTGGAGTAGCTGTAGATCTTGGATTCCCACATGTGGAAGTACACTGGCATGGAGTACGTGGAATGAAGTGGTTGGATTTGCTACCTCTCTGTGCTACTTTGGAGACAGAGCAACATCCAGACATAATTGTAATTCATTGTGGAGGGAACAGTTTAGGGCATGTGACTGAAATTGTTTTGCAATTTGCTATGAAAGAAGGACTGAAAAATGTTATGGACATGTTTCCTAATTCGCAAGTGATATTTTCACGGATTGTGCAGAGACAAATGTGGCTTTGTTCTTCTTCATTTGGTCCACAAATGGAAAAAGCAAGGCGCAATGTTAATAAGGCTGTTTGTAGCTTTCTAAGAGATTTTGGCATGTCTTCTTTTCACAATGAAAATATTATGTTTTGTAGTACATACATTTTTCTCAGAGATGGAGTCCATCTTACTTATGCTGGCAATCAGATTTTTCTGAGAAATGTACAAAATGCATTGCGACCTTTTTTGGAATTACAACAACGATTTTGAAGTAGATGTTAAGCATTTACAATTTTTGACTTACAAACACCACCCAAAGGCTCTTTTCAGAGCCACCACTTCTTTCCAGAGAAAATTACAATGTTTGTGATGGAGTAGTAACCCAATTTTTTTAATGTTCGCGAACTGTTCGCGGACTTCTAAAAAATACAAAGAGCCCTGCTTCATTTATTTTCACTTCTATTTTTTAACTGGGAAAGGCGGCTCTGAAAAGAGCCATATTTTTTTTTTATTTTTGTAATTTTGTATTTTTTTTGGTTTTTCAGACACGACACAGTAGAAGAGGAGGGTAAAGGAGGGTAAAGGGGGGGACACCAACCACAGGGATAAGAAAGGGCAAGCTGAGAGAGGAAGATGTAGAGTGGGTTTTATTTGGGTAGTGAGCAGGTCTTCTCGTGCTCTGAGACGATAGTCTCAAAAGCACTCCGAAGTCGCTCCCCCCTGCAGAGTACTGTGTCACAGTACATACATACAACTGTGACCCTCGAAAGGTAAGGCCTGTGAGGCAGCTTCAGAAAGACGCTGTCCCACAGAGGTGGTCCTTGTGGTGACAGGATCAGAAACAGAGGATGAAGTAGAGGAAATCAACCTGCTACGTTCTTCGCAAGGTACAACCCTGCGAATAGCCCCAGAGTGAAATGACCTCAGGTGTCGCTTTATAGTAGTGGCCCCAAAGCTGTAGTTACCGTGCTTCCCGCGACTGAGTATCATTTTGCACTCATTGCAGGTAACATGGTTCGCACGAGCCTTAGGACCATTCCCATGAATGGTAAATAACCGCCACACCCAAGACTCACGCCTAGTGCGGGTAGTAGGGATTTCCTCTACCTCATTCTCATCATCCTCTTCTTCCTCCTCCGCATCCTCACTCCTGTTCCCCTCTTCAGGCCCTTGGGGAGGTGGTGGTGGTGGAGGGGTTGCTGGTGGTGCTGAAGCAGGTCCAGCACCAAGTGGCAGTTCAGCAGCCAAGGATGCCATGTCGATGATGGTGTAGTCTGCAGGTGGCAGCAAAAATCACTGTGTTCTGAAGAATAGCCAGAAACACAATGGGAATAAGCTCTTGGGCGTGGTCTTTTATAGGGGTGCTTGTGCGTGGTCCGCGGACAAGCGCACTGTGCGCGGACAGATCGAACACAAAAAAAGGATCGGAAAGTTTCAAAACATATATAGAAAGTCAAGATTGCTATGTGGGACTTGTGGCATGGTGAGATTTTATTGAAAAATATTATGGATTAACTGAAAATGTACTTTTAAATTGTTCGGGGACACGAACAGTGTCCGCATTTCAGGACATACGATGAGCGTGGGCGCGGTCATATGATCTGTTTGCGAACTAGTCTGCGAAGGAAGCGCCTGTCCGCAGGACACCAAGTGCACGGAGATTGGTTAGCGCATGCGCATTGATGTCCTACGGACACTGTTCGGGTTCTGAAGTAATTAAAAGTGCATCACACTTGAAACGAATATTTCAGGACACCGCGTGTGTTCTCAGAACAGTTTAAACTTGGTAGCGAACAGTACGGACAGATATAGTGTTCTTCAGGACACGTGTAATTTAGTTTATGTAGGAACATTTAGGACACCAATTGTGTTCTTAAAACACTTTCAATTGGGTAGCGAACACTACGAACAGTTGTACTGTTGTTCATGACACATCATTTTCGTGTATTTAGGAACATTTCAGGACAGCAATTGTGTTCTTAGGACAGTTTTAAGTTGATAGCGAACATTAAGGACAGATATAGTGTTCTTTAGAACACTTTAATTTTTGTTTCTTTACGAACATTTCAGGACACCACGTGTGTTCTTAGAACAGTTTCAACTTGCTAGCGAACAGTACGAACAGGTGTGGTGTTCTTTAGGACACCTCCATTTTCGTTTATGTATGAACATTTCAGAACACTCGCACTTTCCGCAGACACTTTTATTGTTTTTAAAAAAAAAACGGAAACTGTTCACAATACAATATAAAAATTAAACTTTATTTAACATATATTAATAATTTATGACAGAGAAGGTGAGGCAGAAACAGAAACAAAAACAGGAGAATTTGGGGTTTCAACATGATTGGTATTAGGTGAGGAAGGGATGGAAATCTCATCAAAACATTTTGGATTATGGAGGGTGTTTGGGGATAATTGACTGGGATATGGTGAGGAGGGACAAGTACATGTGGGGCAATGGTATGACGTTTTTATTTTAAAATGATCTTCAACAAAAGTTTTTAAATTATTAAAATTGGTCAACAGTAAATCAATTTTTTCTTTTATGTTGTCAAGCGTGTTTTCCATAACAGCTTCTTCAGAGGTAGTTTCTATTTTGTTATGCACTGTATAAAAAATATATATATATATGTTAAATGTATACAAAATAATAATATTTAAATGGTTTATATTATAAAGTGTTTACCATTAGTTTCACTATCTTGTGACATTTCTTCATGTGGGAAATTGTCCTCTAACCATTCCAGAGTACTAGACATTTCTGTGGGAAAAAAAAGAAAAGATAATATATTTTTTAATCTAATACAGAAAGTTTATAAATATATGAGTAACATGAAGTACACTTACTATTTCTGGTAAGATAAGTCCTATGTATTCAGTGGGTCTGGTCTTGTTCTCAGTTCTGTTGTGTCTGTGAGGTAATTATGTTGGAAGCCAATTTATGTTCTTGTGGTATATTCCATTTCAGAACATATTGTATTTAAATGAATGGTTAGTGTGTTACATATATGGGTTACATTTCGTATGTATTACTATATATAATGTGTTTGTGTGCTGCTTTTTGAATTTGTTAAATGTTCTTATATTATGATATAACAATCAAACATACTCCCCCCCCCAAAGTTTTTAGGTAGTGGTACAGTTCTCCGAACATGTCCGCGAACATTAAATAATTTCGCGGACATCAAGTTCATAAGAAGAGATCTAGTCAGTTCCATATGACATGTATATAAAGTGAAAGCCATTATTGTTAAGTTGTGCTACTAAAAACCTATGAAATTCAGTGAAAAAAACTTTGTTAAAGGGACGTTATGGTTCCAAGTAAAACCGAAAAACCCTTGAAATTCACCAGTTATGGTAAGCTCAATTTACCTCACTGATGATGCCCAACAAGGCTGAAACACCTGTATGGGGTTGCTGTTGGTACTCTTGTTCAGAGGAGAATTGTCTAGTATTTCGGTGCTGGACTGCCCCTGGGCAGGACAAAGACTGATATGTTGGGAAATGTATTCTCTGTGAAAGGGACAGTGAGCTAAAGACTTGGTAGAGTCTCTCACAGGGGTTACTCACCCAAGAACAGGTCATTGGGCTGTGTTCGTGCTGTTAGAGAGATTCCCAGACCCCCCCCCTGTGTTGCATTATATATATATATTCACCTAGTTCAAGAAGTATGGAGGTGAATAATATGCTATGTTGATGTCTCAAGTATGGGAGATCAGTATGCAAGTTTTTCTGTGCATGTAATTAGGTATGCACCTATGAAGGGAATATGTACTCTGCTTCAGAGTGTGGTGTGAGGATATCTTGCGTGCAGTATGCATCTATTATAGTGGGTGATAGGCACCTCTAAGGTTAGGAGGTAGTGCCTCTGTTGAAATAAACCATGCAGAGGTAACACCTTTTCTGGTTGTCCATTGGTGTTTGAGGTGAATGCTGGAGGTAGCGCCTCGATTGAAGATGACAGGAGGTAGCGCCTCCATTATGGTGAATAAGTGTTGCTGGGTGGTACCGACTCCTATAGCAATGTTGGGTTAATGTGTGGTATGCGCCACAGAGCTTAGCGAGGCAGCGCCTCTGTTGAAGTTTACAGGAGGTAGCGCCTCCGTGATGGTGGTTAAGTGTTGCTGGGTGGTAGTGACCCATAGTAGTTTTGGGTTTAATTGTGGTATGCATTATTGTTTTTATGGAGGTAGCGCCTCATATGAGTTAACCGTTGTGAGGTAGCACCTCTTTTGGTTATAGTGGTGAGTGAGGTACGTTCTGGGGGTAGCGCCATTGTCAGGAGTATGAGTGAGTGGTATTTGAGATGTGCACTAAGGAGAATGGGAAGGTTGTATGTCTGGTAATGTCAAGGGGTGTAGTAGTGCACTGTTAGGAGAAGTCCACTCCTATCTTATTTTAAGGGACTGGTGGCTCTGTTAGATGAAGTTGTGATACTGGTTGGGGACGCCCTGCAGTAAACATAATGGCAATAGGGAAAAATGCTGTCCAAGATGAAGAGTCGTCCGGTGATTTGTTTGCTTTGTGTGTTATCTGTCAATCCTGGTGCATTGTGTTTTGAGGTCAGGGTTGAATTACAGAACTTGTTAGTGTTGCCATTGAGATGAGTGGTTAGGTCAACCCCATGTTTTGTTGGTGGTCTTGGAGATGCCTGGCCAGTATTTTCAAGTTGTTGGAGGATTTGTATATCTTGGTGTGGTTGGGTGTGCTCGATTGTCCACTGATGCAGCTGTATATGTGTCTCTTTCTAGTTATGGTGATTCTGTTGTCATCCTGGATGTCTAGTAATGTGTCAGGATGGCAAGCTGTGCTTCAGGGTGGCAGCCTGGAGGCTCGCCTGTGGCGAGGGCAGGCGGAAGGTTAAAAGTTATTTTGGTGGGTGATTCGTTTGAAGGGTTGGTTTAACCTTGGATCTGGGCTGGTATGTGTCTGGAGTATGAGTCTAGAGTTTGTTTGTGGCAGGGACAGACGGAAGGAGATTTGTGTTGTTAATAAGTATAGGGGAAGTTTGGGATTGCATACCTGTGGGAGTATCTTGTGAAACGTGCACGGTGGTGTGGACTGGTTGTGATGCGTGCATGTGTTTGTGTGAATCCATGCTGTGTATATGTGTGTTAAGGAGGGAGATGTGTTGTGAAGTGCTTGTCTGAGTCTGTTGTAGCTTGTCATGTGCTTGGTGATGTCATGTGAGCGTCAGGTGGAATGTTGATGTATGAGTGAGAGAATACTGTGCTGAGTGTTCTGTATTGATTCAGTTGGTCCCTCGCTCCCTGGATGATGGGTGCCGGTGCTTTGTCTTACCTGATGTTTTAGTGTCTTGCTTAACATGTAATTTAAGATCTGGAAATAAACTTACAAAGAAGCAACATAAGAAAGCGTGTGACTAGCTTTTCTGCACTTTTTAGTAGAGCAACCTAACCATTACGTGCCTTTAAAAAAGTTTTTTTTACTGAATTTCATAGGTTTTTAGTAGAGCAACTTAACCATAATGTCCCTTTAACAAAGTTCTTTTACTGAATTTCATAGGTTTTTAGTAGTGCAACCTAACCATAAGACCCCTTTAACAAAGTTTTTTCACTGAATATAGATGTAGATAATATAAATTTGATAATTTTTTTCTAGGATTCCCTAAGTTTATATACATATAACATAGAAGATACTGAACCTCATGCCCCACGCTAGTGATTTTTGATGTCCGCCAACCGTGCGCATGTCTGCGGACGGAAGCGGTCCACATCAATACTATCCAAAAATTCAGGGGGTGTCTTACAGTGTTGTATCATGCAATAGAAACACTGAACGTATTCAAAAAGCAGCACATAAACACATTACATTTAATAATAAATACGAAGTGGAAACTTTATATGTAAGACAACATTGTTAGGCAGAATTATATGCAGTACCCTTTGGGAACACCACACACAATTAGGACTACAAGTGACGGTACAAATTCACCTTCGGTACAAGCCTGTACTACGCAGTAAAGTGGTAGCGATGGCTGAGCAGCCAGACTTATCTCAAGAGTAAAGTGAGCAGTACCAATAGTTACACCAAGGACAGCAATTACTATGATTCAAACAAACACTGATTCAAGGTTTCTGAGTAAAAGAATATACATTTATTTACCCATCAGTTATTAAACATTTCACGATTATCAAGCAGTTAAAAAAATTCGATTCTAATTCACTACACCACACCCAATAGATTCTGGACAAAAATGAAGTGTGAGCAAAATGGCACTCCATTAATTTAAAAGGGAGTGAAAGACAAAGTTAGACAGACGTTGACCAGCACCAACAAGTAAGTGAGCAGAGAAATCTAGAAAAGGGAACTACAGTGAGGAAATCAAATCAAGAGGCCCGGGCAAAAGTCAATGGACCAAAGTCTTTGCTTAGGATCACACAGTTCAGGGTAGTTTGTGGTTAAGTCTTTGCCAAGAGTTCAGAACAAAGTTGGTCAAAAGAAAAGTTACTTTTAAGAATAGAGAAGGACAAGCCCTTGGATTGGCAAAATATTTCACACACCTTCACTGCGGATGGAGGAAACAAACAACCGGGTTAGCACAGTACCTTTAGAGCAGAAGAATGCTGTAGCTGAGGCAGACATTCCTTGCAGGTCCTGCAGGCTCATGGTTCCTGAAGCGACTGTCGGACTGACAAGAAGGAGGAAGACTGTAGGGTCCTGCACTGCCCAGGGAAGAAACCAGCAGCAAAGCAAAGTGACGAATAAAAGGTGCTCTCCTTAAAATGCAAGTAGGTTCTGTTCTTCCTGGATATCCGGTTCACTGTAGCTGTGCACAGCAAATTCGACCAGAGGAGGGAGGCTTGGCTAGCAGTTTGGTGAACTGGTTGTTCCCACAAGCTCAAGGGGAGAAGATTCCTTGCAGATCTTACCTGTCATCGAAGTTTAGAGATTCAGACACGCAGCAGGGCTTCACCGGGAGTTTCAGTCGTGGTAGAGGTCCTTTTCTGTCAGCTTCTCTTTGGTTCTCGCGACCCATTGGTGACTCTGCCCTCTCTGTCCCAGAGACCTGCTTTTTATGCTGTTTCCCCGCATTCACACAGCCTGGCTGTCAATCACACAGCAGGGTGGCTGTCCTGGCAGGACAGTGACCTAGCCAATCAAACAGGAGTGTGACTTGCATTACCAAGGGAACCCATGGCAAGGGTCCTAAAACCCCTCCCTTGCATCCTGCCTAACCCGACTTTCAGGCTCCTAAGGAGGGCTTCTGTGCAGAAGCCCGCCAACGGTCGCGAACAAAAGGACCAAACCTGGTTTGGCGTGCAGAGTAAAACATGAGAAAGACCTTTACAAAAAGAAATGGCGAATAAACCCAGCTGGAACCGTATAAAAACGTATATGGTTTAAGTTTGAGGTACCAAAAAAATAGGGTAGATACCACAGCCACCAGCCAAGCCTTTGAAAAAGGAACAAAACAATGTTCCATGAGAGACAGACAAAAAGGGATAACTATTAAACCTTTCCAGCACTCTATGTAGGATAGTTTGTACTGGGTCTGTGATTTTAGAAAGACTTATAAAGTTAATGGCAACTTTACATGTTCTGGGAGACAGTAGTCAGTCCCAGAAAATGGAGTGTTAGTTGGAAAGTCTAAAAAGACAACCCAGTGTCACTTAACTGAAGGTGATGTGTAACGCACAGTTAAAAGATGTTGCCTATGGAGTAGGTGAGGCTCCACAGTCTATGAACACAAAAATGTTAAACACACACAGCAAAACACATGAGTGGGAAAAAAACCTCACACTCTTACCAGGTGAAAACAAATAAATCCCAGAAATCCAGCAAAACTGCTGAGGGACTCAGTAGGTAAGGGAAATTATGCATTCTGGAAAATTCTCCCTAACAATCATCCATCCAATTAAATAGCATATGCAACAGAATGGAATATACCAAAACAAAATAAATATGCCTCCAACATAATTACCTCACAGAAACTGCAGAGCAAAAAGCAATCGCAGACCTACGCAGCAGTAACAGCAAAACCTAGCAAGAAACTAGTAGGTACACTACATTTATTTTATATGTTTATAAACGTTCTGTATTAGGTACACTAAAAGTATTTTTTTTGTTTTTTACACAGAAATGTCTAGTAGTTTGGAATGGCTGGAAGAAAATTTTCCTCGGGATGAAATGAGTCAAGACAGTGATACTAATGGTAGCTACTACACTTCTCTAAATAAACCAAGTAATAACCATTATTTTCTGTGTAATTATTTTCTTTTTTTTAACATACCTTACAGACTTTAAACATAATATACCAAGAGAGATGTTAGAAAATCCTCTGCAACGAATGGAGCTAAAAATTGATTTGTTAATGAAAAATGTCATTCTTTTAAAAAACTTGGTGGACGACCATATAAGAGAGAACATTAAATATCACTGTCCCACATGTTCCTGTACCCCCTCTCCATGTCCCACCCAACTATCCCCAAAAACTCCCACGCAAGAAAAACATTACGATGAGACTTCTCTCCCTTCCTCCCCTACCATCCATTATGTCCAAAGCCCTAACTCCCCTGTATTTGTTTCAGTTTCTGCTTCCCCCTCTCTTTCGTAATTTTTATATTTTTATCCAATAATAAAATATTAAGTGTGTTGTTAGTATATTCTTCTGTGTCTTATTTTTTTTAAAAAGGCATTTAGGGTGTCCGCGGACAGCGCAGGTGTTCGGAATGTCCATAATTAACCAAAATGGGGGTGTCCTAAGGACACTATACCTGTTCGCACTCAAAATGGAGGTGTCCTTAGGACCAACAAAATGTCTGCCTGTCCGTAATTAACCAAAATGGGGGTGTCCTAAGGACACTACACCTGTTCTCACTGTCCTCAATCAAGATGGAAGTGTCCTTAGGACACACAAGATGTCCACCTGTCAGCAATTAACCAAAATCGGAGTCTCCTAAGGATACTATACCTGTTCACACTGTTCGCAATCAAAATGGAGGTGTCCATAGGACACACAAGATGTCCGCCTTTCTACAATTAACCAAAATGGGGGTTTCCTAAGGACACTACACCTGTTCGAATTGGCCGTAGTCAAAATAGGGGTGTCCGCAGAACACTAAAGACGCTTGCATTTTTGTAACTATGCAAATTAAGCAGTCCTAAGAACATTCCCCCTGTTCGCATTGTCCGCACCCAGAATGAATATGTCCATAGAACACATATCCCATCTGCCTGTCCACAAAGTTATGATGCACATTTATTTTGTTCGGGGACCTGAACACTATCTGTAGAACACCTGCGCGCATGCGTATCACACCCTTGGCTCCTATGAGCATTGCGCCTGTCCGCAACTGTCCGCCACTTTTAATTATTTCGGGGACTGGAACACTGTTCGTAGAACACCTGCACGCATGCGCACAACTGACCCGCGCATTTGGTGCTCTACGGAAAGCCGTCCCATTCGCGAACATGTCTGTGACGTCATGATGTGACTGCATCCGCGCTAAGCATAAGGTACACTGTCAGGGCCCCTGGGCAATCCAATGTATTTTTCTGGGAAAGTTCACCTTTGCACATGTCTCAGACCATGTCGCTGGTGATCTGCATACTTTTTAAAACTTTTTGAACCCTTTTTTACTATTTGAAGTGTTCGCGGACAGCGCGGGTGTCTGCGAAATGCGCCCCAGTACCCGTACAAAAGGCCATACTCCAGAACTGCTTCTCATTCTGTATTTGGAGTTTGATGGACAGACTCTGCTGAATTTTATATTCTGCTAGTTGTTGCCTTTGCTGCCTCCTGAAACCATTGAAGATGGCAACCATGGCTGCTGCTGTTACTGCTGGTGCTACTTCTGCCTCAACACAACTCCCACCCCCTCCACCACCACCACCTCCCCAAGGGCCTGCAGAGGGGAACAGGCATGAGGATGCAGAGGAGAGTGATGAAGAGGATGAAGAGGATGAGGTAGTGGAAGTCCCTACTACTAGCTCTCACCATGAATCTTGAATGTGGAGGTTGTTTGCCACTCTTGATGGAGTACCAAAAGCATGTGCAAACAAGGTGTGCTCCACTCAGTGCCAGATGGTGCTGAGTCGTGGCAAACCTGGTTTGTATAGCTATGGTACTACATCAATGAAGGGACATCTAAGATCGTTCAACATTGAGGCTATTCATAAGGTTTTACCTTGCGATAAACGTAGCAGGTTGAGTCCCCATGCAGCATCCTCCGTTTCCGCTCCTGCCACCACAAGACACACTCCTGTGGGACAGCGCATTCCTTCAGCTGCCTAGTAGGCCATACCTGATGCTGTTGACCCTTACCTTTCAAGGGTCACAGTATTGTGCATGTACTGCGACGCAGTACTCTGCAGGGGGGGAGAACCTTCGAAGTGCTTTTGGAGATGCGGTCAAGGAGCATGAGAAGGACTGCCCACAACCTGAACAAGGCCCACCCTACATCTTCTTCTCGCCACCTGCCCTTTCTTATCCTCGTGGTTGGTATCCCTTCCTTACCCTCCTTTGCCCTCCTTTCCTTGTGTGTCGTGTTTAAAAAAAAACAAAAAAATCGAAAACAACAAAACCCCCCCAAAAAAGGCTCTTTTCAGAGCCGCCTTTCACAGTTTAAAAATAGAAGTGTCAATGAAATGCTGCAGGACCCTGAGCATTTGTGCAGTGCTGCCCTGTCAGAACCATTGCACTTTTCTCTGGGAGGAAGTGGTGGCTCTGAAAAGAGTCTTTTTGTGGTGTTATTTTGTGTTTCAAAAACTTTAAATGGTCAACACCTACTGCAAAATGGATGGCTACAATTCCAAAAAGGGTTGCAATGCTTTTTGTATATTTTGCAGAATAATCTGATTGCCAGCATAAGTAAGATGCACTCCATCTCTGTGAAAAATGTGTGTGCTACGAAACATGATATTTTCATTGTGAAAAGAGGACATGCCAACATCTCTCAAAAAGGCACAAACAGCCTTGTTGACATTGCGCCTCGCTTTCTCCATTTGTGGACCAAATGAATAAGAACGCAGCCACATTTGTCTCTGCGCATAGGAGGAAAAAATTACTCTGGAGTTTGGAAATATGTCCATGACTTTCCCAAGTCCTTCTTTCATTGCACATTGCAAAGAAATTACAGATACATGTCCTAAACAGTTCCTTCCACAATGAATAAAAAGAATATCTGGATGACGCTGTGTCACAAAAGTAGCACAAAGAGGTACTGAATCCAGCCACTTCATTCCACGCACTCCATGCCACTGTAATTCCACATGAGGGAATCCAAGATGAACAGCCCCTCTGCAGCGATCTGCATGCACCGCCAAGCAATTTATCCATGAGTCTCCCAAAATCCAGACATCTGCTTTCTGAAACACACAGCCATAGCTATCTGCTCTCCTCTCAGGAAAAAGACTTTCTGACAAACTCTCCCCTTACACATCACACCCAGTAAACCTTATTGACCAATCCCTTGCTCTGCTAAGTCTCATTTGCATGCCTCTCAACCTCAAAATCCCTGTATGTAATACGCGCTGTCTGCGGACAACCGTGGTGTCCACCGACAAATCGTGCCCCATTTTCATTTGAGGTTGGCTCTGAAAAGAGCCTTTTTTTAAGATGCTTCAGAAACACCTTTTATTTTATATTTTTTGGGGGGTTTGTTTTCCTTATTTTCCTCCAAAAATGTTCACATTAGCTTCTCCAAACCAAACCCTATGTTCCAAAACAGCATGGCATTTACCATAAAAGATAAAGACATGCCATCTTCTTTAAAATAATCAACATTACCCGAGTCAATGTTGTCAGTGTTACAAAAGAACATGCCAGCTCTAAGCATAAAAGCAAACATGCCTCGGTTGGTTAAACATCTTGCAATATTTTGCTGAGAACAAAAAACCGAACTATTGTCCCATATTGCCCTAAGTACCAAACCAGAAAACATTACCTCGGCATTTGGATGTAGTTTTATTACTGCCTCCAACAAGTTTTCAAAATATGTCAACAAAGTAGGGGCACTGACATAGCCTAAATTCAAAGCACCACAGTGCAGAACAACCACGTGTGGACTGCTCACCCTGCCCATATCTTCACAAACGTGTACAATTGCCTGCAAATTAAAACCAGGCACAGTGCCCCACACCACCACCACTCCTTTTACATCAAAATTGGTTGCCACATTCCTATATTTTGCATACTGCTCCAAACCATGCACAAACATATCTCCAAGCACCAACACCCTGACTTTCTCCACCTCTGCCATCTTCACTACACAAAACCTATCTCAATACAAAGCAGAACCTCAACACCTTATTGGATAATCCCTACCATCCAATTTCCATGCTGGATTTGCTGAGAAACCCTGGATGTGGCACGCCCTGTCCGCAGACAGCCGCGGTGTCCGCGGAGCACGTAAAATGGGCAGCCCTTCTACCCTTTCCACTTCACTCTCTGCACCATTCCCTCATTGGCTACTGTTGAACAGTCACACAACCATCAACCAATCACATGCAAGAACTCTATATCTAACTCCATCATGACAGATCAGCACTTTACATGTACTATTGATCACGCTCATTACAATTGGGTTGTGACTGCAAAGGACCTACAGCAACAACTACTATAAAACTCATACTTGCAGATTCATGCACATCCACATGCATGAACACAAACTAAAGGCATGAATATTTTCTGCACAGTACATGTACAGCTCTTGTAAGAATACATATAAACAGAGTAACTGCCACTTACCCAGTATAACCTGTATTGGCATGTCTCTGGTCTGATATGACACACTACCAGGATCAGTACTTGCATCTTTATTCATGCACACAGATAAGCAATATCATTTAAAAGGCTCCCAGCTGAAACAACACCACTGCCTCTACATCAAATCCTTCTGCTTTATTTCCCACACCTTCACAAGTGCATACGTTACATGCTTTTCTGTACAGTTCCAGCCATTTACCCTGTAAAAATAGCAAAAAAAACATCTGATAATTTCTTCTATCTCCTAACATCCAACAACACGGCCTTAAAAAGGCAAATGTGCTCTGTGTGCTTACTATTGTACTCATTAGTAAAGCACATTCAACTAACAGATTCTAAGTAAAATATACAGGATGCACATAGGCAAATGAAAGTTATCAGAAAGCACAACTACTGCAAAAACAAAGAAATCAATGTCTACATTTACAACAATGCTATTAACACACATATTTACTAACTTCTTTCTTTTACAATTGCAGTGAAGACCACTCTCCTGAAAAGCAGCAACGTCTGAAGTACGAACAAGAATTCAGAAGGAACCTACTCTTTCCATACAAAAAAGTAAGTGCAATACTGCCATAATGTTCTAACTGTTACTCAAACACAGTAGAATTCTAGTATTATAGAAGAAACAAGTGTATTAACCCTGCAAAATTAGATTTAGTATTAGTACTTCCCCTCAGCAGCTGCATACTATGTATTGTCATCTGAACCCCAGTATAGTAACACACAAATACAAGAATAGCCTTCCCAACCTGATGTAGCTGCCCATTGCACAATCACACACCTCCACATACATTAGTACCATCATACTCAGACACTCATGTACAAAGCACACATACACTCACAACAGCCCAACTCACACGTTCTTTTTTCTCCAAAAAACCCCAAAGAATGCCTACCAAAAAGCAACTCTGTTGAAAACAACACAGAAGTAGAGCAAATCAAAATAAAAGTGTCCAAAATAAGCATCCATCTCTAGCAGAATGTGTACAAAAAGTTCAAACGAAACAGGTAATACAGTCATTAAGCAAAACAAAACAAGCTTCAGTACAGAAACTTTGCCTCATCTTTCAAAATGTAAAATGAAACAGAAAGTGATTAACAAGACTTCAGCTACCACTACTGCTAACACTGCACCTATAAATCTTGATGTAGTGGCAAGTAAGCATACCAAAATAAATATTTTACAAAAAATGTTCCGCCACAGTGTCCTTCAGAACCTTATAAAAAAACAGGAGAGAAATCACGCACAACCCTTAAAACCTACCGTAGAAAATGAATCCTAGAAGTTCTCATAGACAAAGCAATCCTTCTCAAAAGGAAATTATTTATTTTAGTTTTAAACAGAATGGAACCACTAACAAAACTAAGTACTAAACTACAAAAAAGACTTCACAATAAATGGAATATCAACAAAAATAGCTTCTCAAACATATTTGGAGGTGAATGGAGTCACACCACAAGCACACAAACATATTTCATTGAAGAAACATACAAACTAAAGTAAACAAACCCAATTGCCATACATACCAGTGGACAAGGGTATGAAAAACTTAATAATACCATTATGGAACAAGAAATGCTGCTCACAAAAATATCCCCAGAAAACTCAGTATCACCTCTCCATTCCACTGAACCAATATATTTAGTCTACAAATGGGCATGCACATCAATGTGCAACATTGCCAAAAAATTGTTCAAATCTTTACTCCAGTTCCTCAATCAGTATGTGAAAGGCAAAGACAATTTCAAAATAAAACTACTACAAAATATGGACGCCTGTCCAGTGCGCAAATACACAGGACTACAAGGACATACATTAGCCTGCATTTCTGGACCTATTTGCAAAAGCACCTTCCATCACATCAAAATGATATCAATACTTCATTCAACTATAAGAAATCTGGTTCATAAACTGTACTACGCCAAATGTCCCCATTTAGCACTAGCCAATTTAAATAACAATCTTCTACATGGTACAGCCAAATAACTACTCGAAGAAATAGAGCATATCCAAAGAAAATATTTTTGGAAGTGAACGCCACTTTCAAAATGCAATAGCTCTACAACAAACTAGCAACAACTGTACAAATGGCAACCTTCTACTACACACTAACAAAAAAGAAATACTAAAGTTTAAAAGTACATTGGGCTGAAGTACCAAACCATGTGTGTGTGTGTTGCCGCAGGACTTTTTATAAAAATAGCACAAAAACTGTAGACATAAAGTATACAATAGAAGACAATGAAGATTCCAAATGTTTCCAATTAGCTCTTAACCTTATAGCAGAAAACAAATACGAAATTACTGACCCCTTAATATTTTGCAGTGACTGCACTGCAAAACTTGACAACAACCAAACACCTTCACGTGCTATCACAAATAACTTGGAATTATTCCCACTACCAAAACCCCTGCAACAACTCAATTTATATGAGAGCATCATAATTCAAACAGTGCACCCATTTCAAGCAATAATACGCCTTAAACCAAAAACAGCAAAATTACGTCCCTCTGAATTAGTGAAAGGCATTTGTGGCAAAGTAGTTTATTTGCCATTAGATCTCAAAGAAAATGTAAACACTCTGGGAGTGCAACATCCAAAGAATCAATCAGTAATTGTCTTAGCAAATGGCGTACTTACAAAAGACAAAAAAAATTGGCAGCAACTTGTGGACTTAGATCAAGTTACAAAGTCCTGCAATATCTAAAAGACAACAATGAATACTACAAAGGAATTAATATTGAAGAAAACCTGAGGGAAATCACTGAAATAATTCAAGAATCAACAGAAACTGGTCAATTTCAACTTCTAGATTGTGCTACAGAATCCAATATTTTAGACCATTATACAATTCATCCATTACACTCTAAAGACATCATAGATGATGCACTGGAAACCTACCAAATGCGACAAGCCAAAGGATCTCCAATCAGCATATGGGAAAAAAGTACAGAAGCACATGCCTTTCCTCTGCTCTTTCCTACTGGAAAAGGAGGAAGGTACGATGATAGACCCACACAAACAACAGCATCAGAATACCGCTCTTTACGGATGCATTCTAAAGACCCCAGAGTCAGACAAAACCTAGAATACATATTCCACCTTCACTTTGAAGGTGAACTAGCAACTCTATGCTAAGGAGTTGCACACACATTAAAATCAGGTACCCATTTTCAAAATATGTCAGCTACGCAATTACTACTAAAGTGCAAGAAAAAGATGAGGTTTTACAGTCAAGCATTACAAACATTTTAGCAAACATGCATGGTACAAAAGAATTCTGGTTCTGATGTCACGGAGGTGTACGCTGTATGATAGGAAACCTTAGCCCACCCACTTGGTTTGTTACATTAAGTTGTGCAGAATATGCATGGGAAGATGTACACGATTTCCTACGCATAGCAAACAAAAACAAAACAAACATAGATATAAAAACATAAGGATAACTCTGCTCTCTAGATCCTGTAAATGTATCAAGATATTTCCATCATCCCTTCATTGCTATGCTACACTTTGTAATTTGTAATAAAACTGTTCCTCCCCTCGGAGAAGTGCAACACTTCTTTTGGAGAAAATAATACCACGCCAGAGGAGCACCACACATCTACATGCTTTTGTTTATTAAAGATGCTCCTAAATTTGGTCAGGACAGTGATGCCACGGTTTTGCAGTTTATCCAAAAATATGTCACTTGTGATATCCTTTCACAAACAACACATAGTGACCTTCATGCACACATTTTACAATTTCAAAGACACAAATGTTTGAAATATTGTTGTCACAAATATAAAAACAAAGGTAAATACTACACCAAATGCCACTTTGGTTTCCCTAGACCAGTTTCAACAACAGGTCAAGTAAACAACTTCATGTCTTCAGTTAGACATACTGTCAAAGGTAAATCACCTAAGAACACATATTACATATAAAGAACAGAAGAATCAAAATACATCAATGATTGCAATGCAATAATTGCCCTCCTATGGAATGCAAACATAGATGTGGAGTACATTGCAGACAATTCCACTGCAGTTGCACGATATGTTATAGCCTACTTAACCCAAGCAGAGAAAACAGAGCTTCAAGACCTCTCGGATGACATATCATCTGACAAAACACTGTCACAGAAATTGTACAGTTTAGGCATAAAAATGTTCTCTCATAGAGAATGTGGCTGCTATGAAGCTGCAGACCGTTTAACCGGTACTGCCTTGTATGGAAAATCTGAAAATATAGTATGGCTAAATCTTGGTCCTGCTAAATCTAGAAAAAGAGTTCTCAAATCATATGAAGACATAGAAACAATACCCAAAAATGATACCAACAGCCTAGACATATTGAAAAACAATTTACTAGACCCATACTACCCAAACAGGAGTACCACTTTGGAAACCATGTGTCTATACCACGTAGCCCAATACTTCACATACAAAAATAATATGAAACCAGAAGAAAAGAAAGGTAGATACAGAGTGGCAAATTGTGAAGGCAGCTTAGTGAAACATAAAGATCTGTATTACATGTCTCTGCTACAACTTTTTAAACCATGGAGAAAAGAAGAAGAGTTACTAAATACCAATGACTCCTATGAAGATGCTTTTAAAGCAAATGAAAGTACTATAACAGACGTAAACTTTACACAGTACCAAACAATTTTGCTCAATGAACAGCATTACGAAGAAGAACTCCAGGCCCAACTAGATGTGGACACTCCTGACAGTAGTCAACCTTCTGTAACAGGAAGCCAAGAACCACTTTGATAGCCACTAATATGAAATTAGGTAGAATTAGCCATGACAGAAGTAGGAAACACCATGTGTCAGTGTGAGCAATCTACAGAAGACTTTGCTGTACTGAAATCACAACTAAACAATGAGCAGCGTAGAATTTTCCAAGAAGTAATAAAACAAATTGAACATGGTGAGCAACATGAGAGTACAAACTGTGCCTGCCAAGACTACAAACCTATACTACTATATGTGAGTGGTCAAGCTGGTTCAGGTAAAACATTCTTAATCAAAATCATCAGCAGGTTCTTCCAACAATTTGAAAACAACAAACTGTCAGCTGTTGTAACTTCCCCCAAAGGTTTAGCTGCCTAAAACATAGGTGGTGTTGCTTTAAACTGATTACAACTCCTTCCAGTAGAACACCAAAACAAATTAGACTACTACAAACGTTCTCCAAGAGCTGCAAAACTATGCAGAGTTTTCAAAGAAATGAAAATGCTGCTAATAGATGTGTTAAGCATGGTCTCCAACCTAATGTTGGCTTTGATTCACCTCAGATTAGAAGAGGTCCTCAAAACAGACTACAAAGAGCTTTTTGGAGGAAAATACATAATTGTTTTCGGAGATCTTCTTCAATTAACACCAGTGAAAGGTGTACCTATATTTAAAACCTTAGGGCACAAACTGTGCCGTAAAACTCTTGGCAGCATAGAAAATGTCAACCTTTGGCAACATTTCCAATACAGAGAATTAACTGAAAACATGCGTCAGTCTGCAGACCTCACATACAACAACATTTTAAAAAGTATTAGAGGTGGTGTACTATCTCAAGAAACACAATCTATATTAAAAACCAGGCACATCCATGCTCTCTTTGGACATAACTCATATGCTACTGATGTCATGGAACAATTAGCACACAAAAATGTTAATGTATGTCCTTGATGCCAACTCTTGCAAGCTGTTCAAAATTTTATGAAACGATGTTAAAAAAGAAATGTAACCAATAGTACAAATTGGCTCCAAATACAAACTGGACATTCATGGCTTGACACTACCCATGTGTCAACAAGCCACAACAAGGCTAAGCACCTCGGAAAACTCTATCTGTAACACAGCTGGTTAAAATTATCTTTAAACTGTAGAGTAATGCTTAAACGTAACCTTGACGTAGAGCAAGGACTAGTTAATGGAGCACATGGTAAAGTTGTTAGCTTTCAAACATACCCACATGACAACAGCATTCAATTTGTCAATATTCTCTTTGACAAACTATTCGAAGTTAAAAGGATAGGCCGCTCAACATCCCACTTCCTTCTTTTCAAAGACATACGCAGTCACCATTCACAAATCACAAGGTCTTACCCTATATAAATCATTGATAGATATTGGCAGCACTGTGTTTAAAGAAGGCATGAGCTATGTAACATTATCACGCTTACGTACACTTGACAGACTATTTCTAATCAAAGTAAAATAAATGCTGATATTCCTTGCATTCTTGAATACAATAGACTGCGTTCACTCTATACCCCCCATCAAAAACCTATCCTGTTCCACAAAACGCAAAATGTTGTAAAAGAACACTACTTCAGACTCAAACTATGCAGGATCTCACAGCAATTCCTCCAAAGAAAGTAAAATAAGATAATACTTCATCAAGGACCACAACCAAAGTAAGAATCTACTGCTCAAAATTAACTCAACTGCTTCTTCAAAGAGGCAACGCACACTCCAAAGAAATGACTTGGACACAGAACTGTCAGGTTCATTCACATTTTTAAATACAACTGGTGTAAATTGCTACGCAAATGTAGCAATCAATATTCTATTCCAATTGCCACCAATTATTGACAACATTTACTTACACGATACAGACCAATTTTGTTTGCAAATGTTAGTCCTTCATAGAAATGCAACCAACAATCCTGACAACAGTTACAGTATTTCTCGAATAAGACAAGAATTGGACTACTGTGCTGGAATGGTCAAATTCACTATAAACTCACAAGAAGATCCACAAAAATGTCTAATGTACTTACTATAAGTACTAGAAAACAAAAACATACCTATCAATGAAATCCTCCAGATTTCATACATGTGTGGAAACATACATGCATTCTTTGCAGCCATGTAGCACAAGTGAATCCATTCCATTTCAGCAACTGGCACAAAATGCAAACCATAGCAGATTATGTACTCCCTGCAATTCAGATAATCGTTCCACCTTACAAATACAGACATGTAGTAAATACGTAATAGTAATGCTTTTACATTACAATGCAGATGGTACCAAAAACAACGGCAAGCTGACTGGATTCAGACATGGTCAAGTATCACTTGGTAAGACAACCTTAACAAAAATAGGTATAATCTACCACGCAGGAGCCACAACCAATTCAGGTCACTTCACTGCATATATAAAAAAGAAATGTGGATGGTTTGAATGTAATGATACTAACATTACTCTAAAACAGAGATTATCAGAAAATCTTGTAAACGCTTACTTAATATTCTTAAAACCAAAATGTAATAACTAATCTGTGCATGAACTTTAACAAAACTTCAACATCAAAACTATGAACAGTTACAATACGCCAACAGGTATCTAACTGCCCAAGATTCTGCAACAAGTAAACAGATACATGAATACCACCAAAATGTGAATGAAATAAACAGTTAGAATATGCCAACAGGTATATAACTGCCCCAAAATTCTGCAACAAGCAAACCGATAAATATCACTAAAAGCAAACAAGAAATATACAGTTAGAATACGCCGACAGGTATCTGCCCCAAGAATCTGCCACAAGCCAACAGATAGATAAGTAGCATGAAACAAGAAATAAACAGTTAGAATACACCAACAGGTATCTAACTTCTCCAAAAATCTGCAGGAAGCCAACAGGTAGATGTATAACACTAAAATGGAAAAAGAAATAAATAACTACTATCTAATTCCAACAATACTACCACCACTTTCAAATCAAAACCATACACCTATTCAATTCCTCCTACTGAAATCAATGAAATAAATATATTATACAACAACGTAGAAAGTTTTTTTTTTAATCCAGCATGGATGTTTTTTCCCACAGACCCAATGATTTAATAAACAAACACAGGAACTGAGCAAATTGCACAGTACACTGGTTTGAACTATAGTACTTCTAAAGTACTAAAAATGAGGGTCGACAAAATACAGAAATGTCTATTATGCAATGCAATAGCTCATTATGAACTACCTTAACTTAGATATGATCTTTTCTTTTATCACAGAGATTGAAAAATAATATATGCTCCAATTACCCATGTCATGAAAGAACTGCATACAACCACAAAAAGTCAAACAGTAAGTATATCATGAATGGACTCACAAACACCACAACATAACACACCCATTCAAGCAAACTTCTAACCATACACCACAATCCAAAATGTTTGCTTCCATGGCTATATTATGCTGCAGTGCTTGTTGCCAAACCGTACAATCTTGACTGCATGCCCTCGTCAAAACTTTACATACAGCCTCAACAAATGAAACAGTACACAAACTTTTGAAAACATATGTCCCCTAAGCAGCCCACATACCAAAGTCAAAATGTTTGGCAGCATGGGTGTGTTATGCTGCAGTGGTTGTGGCCAGGGCCTATAGTATTGGGTGCATGGCCGAAGGCCTCGGACATGCACCCAAGACACCAGGCCCTGGCCACAACCACCGCAGCATAACACACCCATAGAAACAAACACCTACCAAATAACCACAACCCAAAAACATAACACATCCACCTCAAAACCTATCCACGTCAATTAACAAATGCTCTACTAACGACCCAAAACCAACATCATACTAAAGTAAGATAGCCAGTAGGGCTTGGAGAGGGTATTAGTACAGTATTTAGTATGCCCGCAGACATCACAAACACATCAAGGCCGCCTGCCACCTAAACAAATACAGCATTTGACCCATCTCTTACTCCCCCACCCTCTCCAAGCACTCCTACACACCAAAACACTCCCCAAAATTGGATTTATGCTCACTTCCACACTGTGCTGTCCGCGGGTCCAAGATGGCAGGCGCATCAAAACAATGTGACGCACCTCATGCCTCATCTCAGCCAATCAGAGAGCACCTTGCGTATCCGCGGACATGACGCAAGCCGATTAGCCAATCGTGTCCTGTCCGCTGAGCGTACAGGGAAGTGTGTCCGCAGAGCGGACATAGATATCACACATTTTTTTAGACCTACTTTTTGGTTGTTTTAAAAAAAAACTACTGGACGGATTTTCACCAAATTTACAAAAGCACGCTTTCGGGTCCAAGCTGCTGCTCCTACCACAAATTTGGTGAAAATCATCCAGTGGTTTGGGCTGGAGGCACAACAGAAATTTTATCTCAATCCAGTCTATGGGAAAAAAGAATGTTTGGACCCCCCCTATAACTTTGCCTCCCTTGACCAAACCTCACCAAACTTTGCAATAAAATTAAGAGTGGGACATATACTTTTTTTCAAAATTTGGTGAGGATTCGTCCACGGGGAAAAACTTTGTTAAAGGGACGTTATGGTTACATGTAAAACCAAACAAACCCAGAAATGTGCCAGTTAAGGAAAGCTAAGGAACCATAACTCGCGCCATCACCGTGCACTGCTGAGGCTAACACCCAGGACATCAAAGATGACATCACAAATGTCATTGAAGACATCAAGGATGACATCACATGTCTTGCTCCCTCTTTTTTCCTTTACTGACATATCTAGGCCACATGGTTTTCTTAAGTAACAGTCAGGAACTAAACATTCAAAAGGTACTATATTTGTAGACTTATACTTCAAATATGTTCTTACAGTAATTCCCTTAGGGTCCAGTCACATCATATGAAACATGTACATAGGGGAAGACACCGGCTTAAAAGACAGCAATCCTTTCTGTGCATGAAGATAATCAGTAAAGTTATCAACACTTTCTGATAGTTCTGCTGTTTTTTTATTAGTGTACTTTCCCTGTATATGCTCATATTTGTATACATTGTACTCACACTACTTTCCTTAGGGTCCAGTCACATCATGTGATACATATACATAGGGGAAGTAGCAGCTTTGAAACAGAGCAATCATTTCTGTGCATGAAGATAATCAGTTAGGTTATGAACACTTTCTGAAGGAACTGCAGCTTTTTTGCTTACTTCACTTTCCCTGCATATGCTTATATTTGTATGTGTTGCTGTCTCTGGGTTTTGTCTGTAATGATGCAATTATGCAGTAATTGGGTTTTATTAGCTACTTATTACATGTTTCAGAGTATGCAAAACTCTAATAAGAAAGCATTTATCATTTTACTATTCAACATGGCAAGATTAAGAATATTGCACCTCCATCATGTATGCTTCACACAATGCATATGTTTCTACATGAGTAGCTTAGTATACTGGAAAGAACTTAATAACAGAATGCTATTCATATCAATGCATTGCTTAATGGACTATGTAGCTCATGATATTTATTCCAATGATCCTTGACACTTTTTTGTCAACATTATAATAAGAGTCCCTTGTAGAGACTTTTCATGAAAAGTAAATACACATTTGATGTCATCGGTGATGTCATCAATGACATTTGTTATGTCATCATTGATGTCCTGGGTGTTAATCTTAGCAGTGCACGGTGGTGGCACGAGTTATGGTTGCTTAGCTTACCATAACTGTTGAATTTCGAGGGTTTTTCGGTTTTTCTTGTAACAATAACGTCCCTTTAACAAAGTTTTTTCACTGAATTTCATAGGTTGTTAGTAGCGCAACTTAACCATAATGTGGTTCTGATTTCCTTGGACTGTGCGCATGTCCGCGGATGGACTTGGTGAACTTCAACACTATCCAACAACTCAGGGGGTATCTAACATTGTTGTATCATGCAATAAAAACTCTGAACATGTTCAAAGAGCAGCATATAAATACATTACATTCAATAATAAATATGAAGTGCAAACTGTATATGTAAGACACCAAGAGTCCAATTACATACCATATGCAACATAATGGAACATACCAAAAGAAAATAGCATATGCCTCCAGCAGAATTACCTCACAGAAACTGCGCAGCAAAAATCAGCAGCACACCTACGAAGCAGTAACAGCAAAACTAAAAAAAAACACTACATTATTTTCATATATTTATAAGCTTTCTGTAGAAGGGTACACTGAAACATACATTTTTTTTTACACAGAAATGTCTAGTACTTTGGAATGACGAGAAGAAAATTGTCCTCAGGAAGAAATGAGTGAAAACTGTGATACAAATGGTGGACACTGCACTTCTCTAACTAAACCAATTAATAACCATTATTTTCTGTGTACTTAACATATATATTTATTTTAACAGAACATACAGACAATAAGAATAATACAGAAACAGACACCTTGGAAAATCATCTGAAGCACTGAGAGCAAAAAATTGATCTTTTAATGACAAATTCATTATTTTTAAAAACTTTGTAGAGGACGATATAAAGGAAAAAATTCTATGACAAGACAGGAGGCTCGCATTATGCTTATCTTTCTTTAAAAATGCCATATCAGCATTTCAAAACTTTAACTTTTAACTTTTATGTTTTGGTTTTTCTTACATGTTACTTGGAAAAAAAAACAAAGCAGGAAGTTACAAGTTTCATATCTCAACTGAAATCAACTAGGTTTCAGAAACCACGCTTCCCATAATCCTGAGGCCCTTTGTAGTCCTGACCTCTACCCCACAACAATCAGTGGCCAGATAGGGGTATAAACACTGACTCCCCTAGGTCCATTCCTCTTTCTTTTTGCTGCCATACTGAGATAAGTGTTATGTCTCATGTTTATGTTCTTGGATTATCGTTGCCTATTATAATATAGTCACTAAATGTAGTTATTATCAATGATAGTTAGCTGAGAGACTAACAGGTGTTTGATTGATGGCTGTCGAGAGTTTATTTTACAGCGTTTGTACCGTTGTGTAGAAGGCGCGCGCGCGCGTATTACCAGTGGTTTCCCCCGTCATACTTTTATTTCAATTCTATCAGGAACGGGAGTGAGGAGAGGCGGGGCGGAGCCGGGGCAAAGCCGCTCGCTTCTGGCAGCCATCCCGTTCTCCTCCGGCGTATGCAGAGTCTTCACTCGCGAAGGCGAAGGCTCTAGGACCCTGTGGTAGCCTACATTATACGCGTGTGCGCGGAGGCGGCTCGCGCCACCGAACGCGCAGGGCTTTAGGACCCAGCGAAGCAGGTTCAGCCTCATAACATTCCCGGCATGCTCCACGCTCCCCTAACGCTAGTTTTTTGCGCATACACATAGCGAAACGGAGCGGAGAGTCGTGTGAGTCAGTACCTGAGAGACATTTTCGAGAAAAAAAAAAAAGGAGAAAAGACATTTCTTGGTGGCATCTACTGGATCTACAGAGATTGTGAAACAGTTTCACAGATAGGCTAGAAGGCACAGAGTGCACAGGAGGTAAACTCTGATTCAGAGCCTTAATTTTCAGCTGACCCCGAGAAGTTAGCGCTGCTAACATTATTCAATGGCTCACTCATCGCACCCAAGTCCACCACACCAGAGTGGAGTGAACAAGAGTGGGGAGAAGAACCCACTTGGCAAGACACGGATTTATCCCTCAGCTTCAAGAGGGTACTGGGAGATTCATTTTCTCAAGCAGTCTCCCAAGGGGTGCAACCTTTGACTGAAAGGTTGGAAATGCTCGAAGCATGCATGGCTGAGCAGCAGGAACAGCTGGCAGCCAGGAAGAGACGGGCTGACAGCCCTGGGGAGGGGACGTCAGCTGGACACCCTCAGAAGAGGGTTGAAAGTAAGGGAGGTTAAAAAGCCTGGAAGGGAGGCCACCATGGGGTGCACAGGCGATGGCTGCCTGAAGACGCTGCTCCCGCGAAGCTGGGCCCTATCGAGGGACTGAGCCCCCCCGTTACCTCCCCACAGAACATGCAGCCCGCAGGAGTGGTGAAACCTGGGACCCCCCCGGGCGAAGGAGCGACGTCCAGGGTCCCTCGGGTGCCCGAGAACGGGACCTCGCGGTTCCAGGAGGGGAGCCGCGAGCGGCCCTGTTCGGCTCCGAGGCAGTGTGGAGAGCCGCGGCGTGGGAGGGCCATGGAGGCCCGCAGGGGCGCCTGCCCCCTATCTCGCATAACACGCTGGTTCTTGTGTGATTTCCACCGGCGCAGCCCTGCGGCACAGGAGGACGGTGCCAGCGGGAGGCGGAGGCCCCAGGCGGTGGAACCTCGAGCCGTGGGTCCGGTCCCGCTGAGGGACCACAAAGTCAAGCAACGGGGGCGCCGAGGCCCCTTCCAGCGGTCTCTGGAGAGGACCGCTCGGGTGGAACACGGCGTGACGAGGCTCCTGGGCCTGCCAACGCCCGCGGATGCGAGGCAGGTGAGAGGGACCCGGGCCCGACCTAGAACTCGCGGGGGCTCGAACGGGACAGGGCTTGAGCCCACACGCCCCCCCCTGGACACCGGGGGCCTGCAGAGGGACGTTTTGAGGCAATTGTAGGGCGTGACAGCCCCAGAACCCCCGAACAACAAGACCCCTAAGGGGGGGCCCCAGAGCAGGGTCTCCTTGTGCAGGTGGTGGCCCCTGGGCTCCTTCCCAGGGTGTGTGCCCGCCTCACGGCGAATTCAGCAGAATACAGGCCAACAGAGACGGATCAGCCCGCAGCGGACCCCGCACCCCCATACCCCCTGGGGGTCTAGCCTGGAATTCTACTCGACCACAAACGTTGAAATATATCGTCGCCACCCCCCCACCACGGCACTTTGGGTCACAACATTGGCCCCCAGCCAGAGGGTGGGCGGCGCAGACCCCCACGGCCGTGGGCACAACAGGAGCAGACCCCCAGGGCCGCGCCCCGGAACGAGAACCCACTGGATAACGGAGGTTCCCGAGGCCACCGCCCCGGGGGAAGACAGTGAAGAGACGGTCCAGGTGTGAGGCCCCCGCATTTGGTAAGCGGGGCCAGTGCCCGCCTGGGGGGCTGCCCCATCATCTATAAGGGCTAAAGCCCTCACCCCGGAGACAGCCACAACTCCATGCAGCTGGGGGTCGTTGAACAATTAAAACCTGAAGAGTGACCCCACGATCACGCCGCTCAAGGGCATTGGAACACACCTTTGGCGTCCCTCACATCATTGGACCCCCGGCCCACCCCGAACACGCAGGCTGCCCGCTACCCAGGTGAGAGGCCCCCGTCCTTGGCTGGCGGGGCGAGTGCCCGCCTGAAGGTCTACTCCACACCCCGCAGGAGACAATCCATCGCCTGCAAACCCCATTGGTGCGACGTACTATGGACTGGCCCCGGGACGGCACAGCATTCTTCCCAAAGGCCCCTCTGACCACAGCGGACCCCGCGGCAGGGGATCAGCAGAGCCCCATGAGCTGGAAGAAGGCCCTACAAACGTTTTGCTTACAAGAAACAGAGAACACCACCGAGGTCTCCACCATCTCCGGAACCATGGCCCACGCTGAATCCGAAGGCCAATCCGCAACGGCGAAGGAGAGGGGCTTCGCCTCCATCCTCCAGGAGATCAGAGAAATTAGAGCCAACATTGCCCAGAAGTTTGAGAAACTAGACCAAAGAGTAGACAAAATCGAGGACAGAGTCCTAAAAGTGGAGAATTATCAATCATCCTCTACATCTCAGGAAATCCAATTCGAAACACGGCTTGCGGCTCTGGAAAAGAGGGATGAGGAGAGAGCCAGGATTATGGATGACTATGAAAATAGGGAAAGGCGGAACAATCTAAGGTTCTTTGGAATCCCGGAGACAGAGGGTGAGACGGAGAGGGAGCTGACCCGAGTGGTGAAAGACATCATCATCCTCCTGTTTGCCGAGGAAATGACGATGGAACTCACGTTCGACAGGGTGCACAGGGCCGGGGGAAGATCGGGGAGCCCCAGATCATTTCTGGCTCGTTTCCATTATTACACGGAGAAAGCTAAAGTTCAGGAGGCTGCGAGGAAGGCGGGGGCGATAACTTATAACGGCGCACAAATCGCCATTTTTCAAGACCTCTCAGCTTACACCTTAGCTAAACGAAGGATGTGCCGCCCCCTGACACAACAACTGAAAGAGAAAGGTGTTCGTTACAGATGGGGATATCCCTTCTCTCTGTCCTTTGAATACCTAGGCCAACGCACTACGCTGTTAACGGAAGAAGACATTAAGGGTGCTATTCAAGACTATGTGGTTGCGCCCGCTCCCTGGAGTGGCCCAGTGGGTCCGGAGGCGCTCCGCAGGGGCATCCCCGGGCAGCCCAACTCCAGAAGGTGAAAAACCAGTGCAAGGAAGTTCAAGAAACTGAACACACCACCAGCACCAATGGAGGACGACCGCGCCGACTCAGAGGGGTGACACCAGCGACCCCGCGCAGATCACTGAGATTGAAAATAGGAGGACTCTGGGGGCGCTTCGTTCGCTGCACCCCCTCGAACTGCAAGTATAAGGGGTTTTAGGGGGGAACACAACTGTGGGAACCGAGAGAAGCATCAACCAGGGCCCGGGAGAGTGATCAAATTGAGAGGTTCGGGGGAGAGATGGGATGGGGAAGGGGGGCTCACGTTAGCGCGCTTTGGAACTGACGCCTGGCCGGGGGGAACTGGCTGGTTGTCCAGCCAACAATCCAGGAATGGAAGAACTACATGGCTGGACGCCGGGGACGGCGGTGGGGGTTCGTTTACAAGTTGGGGGTTCTAGGGTGGGGAAAGCGTGGGGGGGGAAGTTGGGGAACCGTTTCAAAGAGAGCCAATGAAGAAAACACAGTACGCAGGGAGGCAGCGCCAACACGACACTGGTGACCAAGGGGAAAGGCGACAGCGATGATGGCTGACGACCGACCGGCCCTAGGGGTGGGAACCCTGAATGTACGGGGCTTGAACACTCCCACGAAAAGATCCCTAATCAATAGAGAATTTAAGAGGGCTAAGCTGGATCTACTCTTCGTGCAGGAAACACACTGGGCTAGGGGGAAGGAGCCCAAGTTGCGGGGTGGCGGTATCGAGGAGATATTCTATGCATCTCACAAAGGAAAGAAAAGAGGGGTTGCAATTTTGATCGCTAGGTGGATGGGTTTTGAGAAAGGCTCCATCCTAAGGGACCCCGAAGGCTGCTACCTCTTCATACGAGGCTCCCTACAGGGATCGCCCATAACCCTGGCGGTAGTATACGCCCCAAATGAAGGCCAGGCTCAATTCTGGGAGGGAGTGGGGGAGAGGCTGAAAACCTTTGTCCAGTGCCCATTGGTGGTGGGAGGCGATTTTAATATGGTCCTGGACCCATCCAGGTATAGACAACGGGTGGGCATACCAAACCCCAAACCCGCTGGTGAAGTCACGTCACGCTGCTTCCAAAGGGTGATTGAGGATTTGAACTTGGTGGACACGCTACCCACCCCCCGAACGGGGACTCCCTCTTTCTCATACTATTCCTCTGCCCATAAAGCCTTCTCCAGAATAGATTACATCCTTGCGGATGAGGTACTCCGACCACACATAGCGATTACAGGATAGACCCTGTCCCCTGGTCGGATCACGACTTGGTTAGGGTCACTTTGGCAGGGGACTGGTGCAGAGAACGGAGGGGATGCTGGAGGTGTAACGATGACATTCTGAGAGACGGGGTTCATGCCCAGACTGTACTGGAGGCCATTACAGAGTTCTTTGAGATAAACGACAACGGGGAAGTGGGTACGCACACTCTCTGGGATGCCTTCAAGGCGACACGAAGAGGAGTGCTTATAAAAATAGGTTCCCGACAGAAGAAGGAAAGGGAGAACCAAGAGAGGATCCTGAGGGGAAAAATAGCACGCCTTCAACCGGGGGGCTCCCCGGTACAGACCCTAGAGCGAGACCGCGTGGCCACCCTGGAGGACTACAGGCTCCAATTGAAGGACCTTCGCCTCCACAAAACGGAGAGGAGGCTCCAAATGGTTAAACAGAAATACTATGAGAAAGGGGACAGAGCGGATAAGATCCTGGCCTGGAAATTAAGGGAGGTCCAGAGAAGCAGTCTGGTGAAGGAGGTGAGGGACAGCGGGGGAATGTTAGGTTATGACACCCCCCATATATGCAAAGCCTTCCGGCAATACTACGAGTCACTATACACCTCCGAATATGATGGGGGAGAGGGCCAAGTCAAGGAGTTTCTCGACTCCATACAGATACCGTCCCTCTCACGAGAACAGGCAGAGGGGCTGGAGGGGCGGGTGACCGAGGAAGAGGTGGAGAGAGTGATCAGCGGGATGAAGGTGGGGACTTCCCCGGGGGAGGATGGCTTCTCGGTGTATTTTTATAAGAGATTTCGATCCACCCTGTCCGCATACCTGGCGAAAGTTTTCAATTCAGTACTGGAGGGGGGCACTCTCCCTGACACCATGATGGGAGCCATTATAGCGGTCCTCCCCAAGGAAGGCAAAGACATGAGGGAGTGTTCATCCTACCGACCCATATCTTTGCTCAACATCGATGTCAAAATTTTGGCGTAGGCGGATGGAGGGGATAATGCAGAAGCTAGTCCACGGGGATCAGGTGGGCTTCATTGGGGGCAGACAGGGATCGGATAATATCCGCAAAACGATAGACTTGATTCATTTTGCCCAAAATTCAAACCCCGATGCATGCATCCTGTCCCTGGACTTCGAAAAAGCGTTCGATAGAGTAGAGTGGAGATATATGACCCTCCTCCTCCAACGAATGGGCTTTGGAACACACATCCTGAGCTGGGTTACCGCCCTCTACAGAGCCCCTACCGCAAGGGTCCAGGTGAATGGAGTGCTGTCGGAATCCTTCCCTCTTACCCGAGGGACTAGGCAGGGTTGCCCCCTTTGCCCCCTCCTGTATGTCCTCACAATGGAGGCCTTGGCCATAGCCGTCAGGTCTCACCCAGATATCAGGGGTATTGCAAGGGGAGAGGTGGAATTCAAGCTATCCCTGTTTGCAGATGATATTCTGGCATACCTGGTGGACCCGGGCTCTTCGGTCCCTTCCCTCCTGTCCATGGTCAGCTCTTTCGGGAAATTCTCAGGCCTGAAAATAAATGCTGCCAAGTCCGTTCTCCTTCCGATACGCCTGGTGGACCCGGTAATAGACCCCCTGACTAGGTTTCATGGGATAGCGGTGGGCAAGAACACCATAAAATACCTGGGGGTTCTCCTCATTAGGGACTTAACAAAACTAGGGTCTTCCAACTACGATCCCATGCTGACTGAGATCGCCACTGACTTGCGGAGATGGGGTGGACGATCCTCTCATGGTATGGTCGGATGACGGCCATCAAAATGAACATACTGCCTCGGCTTTTATACCTCTTTACAGCCCTCCCTACCCGGGTAACCGCTCAAACCTTCATAGACCTACACAAGGGGGTCCGAGATTTCATTTGGCAGGGGAAAACCCCGCGGATTGGTAGGGCCACCCTGACGCTCCGAGGGAGGAGGGGGGTTTTGGTCTCCCAGACTTCCAATTGTATTACCATGCAGCACAACTACGGGTCCTTCTAGAACACATGAAGGAAGGCTTACGGACATACTGGTCTTATCTAGAGGACATGGACGTTCACCCCCTAAAAGTTCGGGACCTCCTGTGGGCCCCTTGCAGGTCTATCCCAAAACAAATACTGTCCCACCCCACCCTGGGTGTTCTCTGGGACATCTGGAGGGAGTGCCCCCGGACAGCGCATCTTTCTTCATGGCCGTCCCCCATGACCTCCTTGTGGGGGCCCCCCCTGAAATTGGGCAGCAGAGGGTTTAGACAATCCCAGCGTTGGTCTGATGCGCGACTGGAATGGGCGGGCCAGCTGTTTAGGGAGGGAGAATTCTTGAGCTATGAGGATCTTCGGGAGGGTCTGGGTGATGGGACTCTATCCATTTCTGAATACCTCCGTCTCAAGGGCATTCTCAATGACCCGACCTGGGGCCCAAACCTGCGGAGACAACTAACTCCCTATGAGAAGCTCCTTGATTCAGCAACCTCTAGAAAGGGAGCGGTCTCCAGTATGTACTCTGTCCTAAACACCCATGACCTCCAGGCTAGGCAAGGCTTCTGGGGTTTTTGGAATGATCTGGTGGGGGAGGAGATATCAGAGGACGCCTGGGCTTGCATTTTCAGGATATCGTTTCATGGCAATCTTTTCACCTCGGATATGGAACACAGTTTTAAAATCCTGCATGGGTGGCACAGGGACCCAGTAAGACTCTCGAAAATGTTTACAGGGGTATCACCTGAATGCCCGAGGGGCTGTGGCCAGATAGGGACCAGAGGCCATGTGTGGTGGCTATGCCCGAAGGTGCAAACCTATTGGGAATCGGTGAGAGACTGGATAGCGGAGGTAACGGAGGACCCTCTTCCCCTCAACCCGCTGACCATGCTGCTGGGCCTCCCCCCGGAGGAAGCAGAAATACACCGGTACCCAAGGATGTGGGAAACTATGTTGAGAGCAGGCAGAGTGGCCCTCGCCCAGAGGTGGAAGAGCCTGGAAACACCTTCCAAAGAGGAATGGACAAAAAAACTTAAGAACATGTTCTTGATGGACAAATTGACTGCCTTGGTGAACAGAGACTCAGTCTCATTCCTCGCTGAATGGTATGGGGTCCAGCAGACATGGGGATGGGATGTTCACTGATTCCGAGACAGCACCCCTGGATGGTCGGGGCATGATCACCGCTGCAAAGGACGGCACCCAAATGGGGGGTACCCACGACCCGGGGCGATGTCGGCTTCAAGACTGTAACTGAATTGGTCACAAGTTGCGGCGCTTCACAGACCTAGGGAAAGAAGTACAATGTTTGGTCTCTTGCTGTTATGTTTGGATTGGACACGGAGGGGGGAGGGAGGGGGGAGGTCATGAAAGGGGGGGTGATGGGGGCTTTGGTTATGCCTTTTTTTTTCTGTTTTCCGAAATGCTAATAAAAATCAAAGTTTAAAAAAAAAAAAAAAAAGCCCAGAAGAGCGCAGACTCATTGACCCCCTCGGGCACAAAAGATAGGGTTGACTCTGTTCCCCAAAGTGAAAGCGACCCAGTCGCCAGATTGAAAGAAGTTTTTCTAGCAACATTAGCAGATGGCCACATCAGACCCCCTGCCCCAGGGGTGGACAATTCAGGGGAATATGAAGAGGGATACGCCCCCGACGACGAAGGCGGCGAGGAAGAAGATTTCCCTCAACCAATTCCTCAAACTCTTCCCGAGGAAGAAGACAACGTAATCAATATGTTTGACCCAGAGTCCATTAGACACCCAATGTCTTCTGAGTGGGTGCCCTCACCCAGAGTGGCATTATACATGTCACAACACATCAGGAAGCCGCTGGACAGAGAAGTTCGATCCCGCATGCGATCAGAATGTCCACGGCCTGAGCTGCCCGGGAAGCTGGCAGATACACCAGAATTAGACCCAAAAATGGTCACTTTTGTGACCAAAACAGCACGAGACGTTAGGAAAGGCATCAATCGTGCATGGAAAGGGTGTCAAGATAAGCTCCTGGACTTAGCAGGTCCACTGGCAAAGATTATGGACCTTGTAGAAAAATCAAAATATACTGGTACCCCAGTAGACATTCACGCCCTAGGTAACTGGGCTCAAAGGGCAGTGTGCTTGTTGGGTAACGCCAACTGTGCACTCTCTTCAGAGCGTAGAAGAGGCATCCTCCTAAAGATCGACAGTAAGCTCAGCGATCTAGCCACGTATGAAGCAGGTGAGGGTGCCAAAGGCCTTCTTTTTGGGGAGGCCTTCGCAAAGGAAATGTCTCAATTTGTTGGCACTTACTCAGCCCTCGAGAGAGCTCAGAGCTCTATAAAGAAGATATTTCCCAGGCGTGTTTTTGCTGGGACCGGACGATTCAGAGGTCGTTCGTCCGGTCGCTACAACTATCAAAGAAGGCCTCAAGGTCCACGTGCTCAATATTGGGAAAACCGTCAGCAGGACACCTTTTTCCCGGCCAGAGGAAGACATCCAAGAGGCCGCAGAGGAAGAGGTTCTTTCCATCAGCCCGGCGCAACAGGCGGTGAGTACACCAATTGTTCCTATCGGAGGCAGAACTCTCTGTTTTCAGAGAGAATGGCAAGTTTTGTCAAGCGATGCTTGGGTTTTACTAGCAGTAGCGGGCCTTCACCTAGATTTCATAGACATCCCAAAGCAGTACAGAGAACCTGTCCCCATTTGCATGCCACAAGAAGAGAAAGCGCTTTTACACAGCGAGTTAAGCAAATTAGTAGAGAAAAACGCAATAGAGCGCCAGAGCACAGAAGGTCAGGTTTTCCTCAGCAATATGTTCCTGGTGCGCAGGGGGGAAAAGATTTGTCCAGTCATAAATCTAAAAGAATTGAACAGTTGGCTGCAATACAACCATTTCAAGATGGAGGGCATACATCTCCTCCGAGACCTTTTGCGTTCGAGAGATTGGCTAGCCCGTCTAGACCTCAAAGACGCTTATCTAGCGATTCCGATAGCAACTACCTTTCGGAAGTATCTCCAGTTCCGATAGGAAGGAGAGATTTGGCGATTTGCATGCCTGCCGTTCGGGCTGGCGTCAGCACCTTGGACGTTCACGAAAGTGATGAAGCCAGTAGCTGCAGCTATCAGGGAGAGAGGTATTTGTATGATTATTTATTTGGACGATATCCTGGTGATGGGATCCAGCAAAGAGACCCTCACGAGAGATGTGCAGTGGATTTTCAAGTTCCTATCATCTCTGGGATTCTTATTCAATTTAGAGAAGTCCCAATTAGCACCAGTTCAGAGATTGGAATTTGTAGGCTTCACCATAGATACCGTGAAAGTGACTCTAGAGCGATAAAGAAGGAGCTCAGGACAGTGATTGCAAAGTGAGTAATTTCGCTTCGGAATCTGGCCAGAATAGTAGGTCTGCTTGCAGCTTCCATTCAGGCCATCTTCCCGGGACCGTTACATTATCGAGCATTACAGAGGCTCAAGATCAAACATCTCCGCGGAGGCCTGAGATATCATCAGCTAGTGAACCTAGACCAAGAAGCCATGACAGAGCTATGGTAGTGGCTAGAGAACATGGAAGCCTGGAACGGACGAGCGATTTTCGGAGATATTCCAGAACTGACCATCGAGTCAGACGCAAGCAGGTCAGGTTGGGTGGCCAGTTGCGAACAAACCCAGACAGGCGGGAAATGGTCCAGCGAAGAGTTGAATCTCAACATAAATTGTCTAGAACTTCTAGCAGGCTCTTTCGCAGTTCGAGCATTCACGAAGGACAAAATAAGATGTTGCGTATTGCTCAAGATGGACAACATCTCAGCAGTCCACTACATCAACAAATTAGGGGGAACAAGATCCAAAATGCTAGCGTAATTAGCGAAAGATTCCTGGCATTATTGCCTTCAGAACGACATTGCGGTGACTGCAGAATAACTTCCAGGGAGCCAGAACAGTATAGCAGACTGGAACTCTCAGTATCTTGTAGACTCCAGCGATTGGAAGCTGCACCCTCTAATTTTCAAGCGTCTCCAAGATATATGGGGACCCCTAGACATAGATCTGTTTGCGTTCAGACTGAATGCGCAGACGCAGAAATATTTCAGTTGGAGGATAGATCCAGGAGCAGCGGGTACAGACGCTTTTCTACATCCATGGAACGGAACAGTCCACTATGCCTTCCCGCCATTCGCAATGATCACAAGAGCTCTAGCGAACGTCCGCAGAGACAAAGCGGAAGTGGTGATGGTGCTACCCTGTTGGAGGGCGCAGGCCTGGTTTCCAGTAGCGATGGAACTTTCTACAGATTTTCCGAGGATAGTTCCGAACATCCAGGGCCTTCTACTCGACCCGACCGGTCGGGTTCACCCTCTCATAGAAGCGGGTTCTTTGCAGCTGATTGCCTGCAGGGTTTCAGGAGAAGATGGAACTTGCCAGGAATTTCGGACCTCGAAGCAGATTGTATCTGAGATTCCTGGGCACCTTCCACCGTTAGGAGCTATAACACGGCTTGGAACAGTTGGGCGCAGTGGTGTTCAGAACACAGTCTGGATCCCGTTTCAGCACCTCTAGTGAACATCCTGAACTTTTTGGCTTCAAAATTCCAGGAGGGTTCTGCTTACAGAACGATAGGGGTCTACACAGCCGCAATTTCAGCAGGGCACAATAAAATAGAAAATAATCCAGTGGGAGAGCACCCAGAAATCTCACGGCTCCTCAAAGGTATAAAATTGAGAAGGCCGCCAGAGCCAAAGTATGCGGTTTTATGGGATGTTAGAGATGTTTTTCAGTTATTCTTTAGGTGACCGGAAAATGAAGCTTTATCCCGGTCACAATTATCAGGCAAATTAGCTATGCTTCTATGTCTAGTAGCGTGCCGGAGAGTATCAGATGTGAAAGCATTGGAAATCGATAGAAAGATATTTTATCCAGAAGGAGTAGCGTTTACTATCGCGAAAAGAACAAAGACCGATTCCAGAGTAATTTCCTACCCATATTTTGCAGAGAATAAGAAGTTATGCGTAGCTCAATGTATCAAAGATTATGAGGCAGCAACAGCTCAGATTAGACCGTGCGGCGTAACCCAGTTGTTTATAGCACGTAGGAAGCCTCACCATGTAGTAGCGACAGCGACCATTGCGAGATGGGTGAGGGAGGTCATGCAATGGGCAGGAATAGGCTTATCCTTATTTGGTGCACATTCCGCTAGGGAAGCAATGGCTTCAAGAGCGTTTGCGACAGGAGTATCCCTACAAGATATTATGAAATCTGCAGATTGGTCTTCTGAATCCACCTTTAAGACCTTTTACTTCAAGCCAGTATCTGATATACCGAATAGAGTGATAGCAAGCTTTGAACAAGCATAATGCGAGCCTCCTGTCTTGTCATAGAATAAAGATTGCCCACGCTAATAGCTCAGGAAAGTCTTCATTCTATTAAAGACAAGGAGGCAAGCATTATATCCCACCCAAATGAATGAAACAAATGAGAGAAATGACTAAGTGAATGAAAGCTGTCATGCATTGTGTTCCATTTGTAGTTCAATCCCGCCCTCATATGACTTTTTCTGTTCTCATAGGAGACGATCAGAAGGCGACATGAGCAAGTCAGGGTATACACCTATGATCTTCTGGCAAGTTGTCCCATTGGACCGATCAGTCACGCCAGCTACAGATCAAGAGCAGGCCTTATGGATTGTGTTTAAACATTTTGTGGACTCTCTGTACTTCTAGAACTCTGATGGCAAAAGAAAGAGGAATGGACCTAGGGGAGTCAGTGTTTATACCCCTATCTGGCCACTGATTGGTGTGGGGGTAGAGGTCAGGACTACAAAAGGCCTCAGGATTATGGGCAGCGTGGTTTCTGAAACCTAGTTGATTTCAGTTGAGATATGAAACTTGTAACTTCCTGCTTTGTTTTTTTTTCCAAGTAACATGTAAGAAAAACCAAAACATAAAAGTTAAAAGTTAAAGTTTTGAAATGCTGATATGGCAGTATTAAAGAAAGATAAACATAATGCTCGCCTCCTTGTCTTTAATAGAATTAAGACTTTCCTGAGCTATTAGCGTGGGCAATCTTTATTAAATAACACTGTCCCACATGTACCTGTACCCCTTCTCCATGTCCCAGCCAACCATTCCCAAAAAATCCCCAGCAAGAAAAACATTATGATTAGACTTCAATCCCTTCCTCCCCTACCATCAAACATGTACAAACCCCTAACTCCCCTGTATTTGTATCAATGTCTGCTCCCCCATCTCTTTCATAATTTTTATATTTGTATACAATAATAAAATATTATGTGTGCTGTTACTATATTCCTCTGTGTCTTGTTTTTTGTAAAAAAGGCAGGTAGGGTGTCCGCGGACAGCGTGGGTATCCGGGATGTCCGCCATTGACCTAAATGGGGGTTTCCTAAGGACACTATACCTGTTTGCACTGTTCACAATCAAAATGGAGGTGTCTGCAGGACACTAAATCCGTCCACATGTCCGCAACTATTCAAAATAAGGTGTCCTTAGAACATACCCCCTGTTTGCATTGTCCAGAATTAATATGTCTGTAGAACACATAGCCCGTCCGCCTGTCCGTAAAGTTGTGACGCACATTTAATTTGTCTGGGGACGTGAACTCTGTCTGTAGAACACCCGCACGCATGCGTACTACACCCTTGGGTCCTACGAACATCGCGCCTGTCCGTAACTGTCTGCCACAAGTAAGTCACACTTTTAGTTTGAGGACACGAACACTGTCCCTGGAACACCCGCATGCATGCGTACACCCGACGCTGTGCATTTGGTGTCCTACTGACACCCATCCCATTCGCGAACGTGTCCATGACGTCATCATGTGACCGCACCAGCGCTAAGTGTGGTTCCTTGTTCGCGAACACAGTCCGGGCCCCCGGACACATAAAAAGTGCTTTCTTGAGCAATCCAAGGTATTTCCCTGTAAAAGTTCACCCTTGGACATGTCCCAGACAATGTCCCTAGTGATCTTCATACTTTTTGGAACTTTTTTGAGCCCTTTTTTGGTGTAAAAGTGTTCGCAGACAGCACGGATGTCCGCAAAGCGCTTCCTAGAGGACCCCTATAAAAGGCCACACCCCAGAGCTGATCCTCATTCTCCTTTTGGATTTCCAAGCAAAACATAGCATTGCTGGACATTGATTCTTGGTGGACCAGCTTTTGCTACTGAATTAATTCCTTTTGGAAAATTCCTGACAGCTGTCCTGGTAGCATCCATGGCTGCTGCTGGTACTACTTCTGTCTCAGCACCACCCCCAACCCCTCCACCACCACCACCTCCCCAAGGGCCTACAGATGGGAACAGGCGTGAGGATGCAGAGGAGGATGAAGAGGATGATGAGGATGAGGTAGTGAAAGTCCCTACTACTAGCACTCACCATGAGTCTTGGGTGTGGAGGTTGTTTGACACTGTTGATGGAGTACCGAAAGCTTGTGCAAACAAGGTGCGCTGCACTCAGTTGGTGCTGAGTCGTGGCAAACCAGGTTTGTACAGCTACGGGACTCCCTCAATGAAGCGACACCTAAAGTAATTCCACGGTGGGGCTATTCGTAAGGGTGTACCTTGCGATAACCATAGTAGGATGAGTTCCTCTGCAGCATCCTCCGTTTCTGCTCCTGCCACCACAAGAGGCACTCCTGTGGGACAGCGCATCCCTCCAGCTGCCTCGCAGGCCGTACGTGATTCTGTAGACCCTTACCTTTCGAGGGTCACAGTATTATGTATGTACTGAGATGCAGTACTATTCAGGGGGGAGACCCTTTGAAATGCTTTCGAGGCTGCGGTCCAGGAGCATAAGGACTGCCAACTACCTGAGTAAGGCCCACCCTACATATTCCTCTCTTCACCTGTCCTATATTATCCCTGTGGTTGGTGCCCCTTCCTTACCCTCCATTCCCTTCATTTCCTTATGTGTCATGTCCGAAAAGAAAAAAAAAATCAAAACAACAAACCCCCCCCAAAAAAAGGCTCTTTTCAGAGCCGCCTTTCACAGTTAAAAAATAGAAGTGCCAATGAAATGCTGCATGGCCCTGTGCATTTTAAAAGGTCTGCGGACGATCTACGGACATTTACATTTTTGGGGTGCTTCCCTATCAAAACCATTGCACTCTTCTCCAGGAGGAAGTGGTGGCTCTGAAAAGAGCCTTTTGGTGGAGTTCTTTTGTGTTTCGAAAACTTCAAATGGTCAACACCTACTGGAAAAAGGATTGCTATAATTCCAAAAAGGGTCACAATGCATTTTGTATATTTTGCAGAAAAATCTGATTGCCAGCATAAGTAAAATGTACTCCATCTCTGCAAAAAATGTGTGTACTACGAAACATAATATTTTCATTGCGAAAGGAGGACATGTCAACATCTCTCAAACAGGCACAAACGGCCTTGTTTTGACATTGCGCCTCGCTTTCTCCATTTGTGGATCAAATGAAGAAGAATTAAGCCACATTTGTCGCTGCGCAATATGAGAAAAAATTACTTGGGACTTTGGAAACATGTCCATGACTTTCCCAAGTCCTTCTTTCATTGCAAATTGCAGAGATTCCAGAGACATGTCCTAAACTGTTCCCTCCACAATGAATAATAATAATATCTGGATGACGCTGTGTCACCAAAGTTGCACAAAGAGGTACCAAATCCAGCCACTTCATTCCATGCACTACATTCCAGTGCACTTCCACATGAGGGAATCCAAGATGTGCAGCCACTCCACAGCAATCTGCATGCGCCTCCAACCAATTTATCCATGAGTCTCCCAATATCCAGACAATCTGCCTTCTAAAATACACAGCCATATCTATCTGCTCTTCTCTCAGGAAAAAGACTTTCTGACAAAGCCTCTCCTTTAACATCACATCCAGTAAACCTTATTGACCAATCCATTACCCTGCTAAGTCTCATCTGCATGCCTCTCAGGCTCAAAATCCCTTTATGTAATGCCATTATGTCTACCACGACCCAGAGCATAAGCTCCATATCTGCAATCCTGCCCCGCCACTGCCCAGAGCTCAAGTTTCATATCTGCCATCCTGCCCATAAAACCCAGCGCAAAAGCCACATAACTGTCTCCTGCCTAACACGTGCTACAACAAAAGCCCAATACCATCCGGGTCATAGCATCCCACACACCCCTCACTACCTTCTCCCAAACAAGCGACTTACTTGGGCAGGTCCCACTACTCGAGGTGGCAGTGCGTGATGTGGATGACTGAATGCAGTTTGCATACCGTAGCCCCGAAGCCCGGGGCACAAAAGACCACGCACAAAAGTGTGCCGTGCTGTGCCCTGGGCTTCCAGCACTGCAGTATGCATAGCACTCAAGAAGCAGAGTAGCAGACAGCTGAACGCTGGAGCCCACAGCAGAAAAGAGGGGGAGGCGTGGGAGCAGATGTATGGGTGTGCAGTTTGGTGCATTGTGGCTGAGGATTCAGTGGGGACCCCCGGACTGGGACTGGGACAAGGACTGAGAGGGCCATGCACAAAAGTTTGCACGACCCATAGACATATGACCGTGGGCAAGACTGTAGCAAACTCTGGAACCAGAAACTCCTGCACTTCAATCAAACGCAGTGGTGCCCCAGCAAAAAAAGCCATTGAGGGGATACCCTCTTATTGCAAAGTGCAGCGTCTGTTCCTCCTTGTCCCACAATGCTATGGGAGAATGTACTTTTTCTTTTAACTTTATTTATTACTGGCAAAACTTATCGCAGAGATCATTACAGTTACAACATGACAGTAGGTCACTCATACATAGGGCGGGTATAGTTTATATTAGAGCTTCATATTCACAGGATCAGGACATGGGAGGGATGTGGGGGGATGAGGCATTGCATAGCGGGTTGCTTTATCGCTGTCCCATCAGTCCACATTTTCTTGTGAGTTTTCTGCATTCTGTAGGTATAACCTGAGGCGGCCCATATGTCTTTGTGTCTTGAGGTGGTTTGGATACCTTGTACATAAGTCTCTTCACATTCCAAACACATTTATCAGATCCCAGAGCCAGGCTTTGTGAGGGGGAGGGGTTGTAAATTTACATTTCATAAGGATGCACTGTTTGGCTATAGTTCGTCCCACTGCAAATAGTCTGCGGGTCCTCGTGTTTGCTTTCCCAATATCCCCTAACAGGTATTTCAGCAGCGGGGCCGGGATCTGTGTGCCAGAATTGCCTGATTGTTGGGCATTCCCAATACATATGTATCGAGTTTGCAGCTCTTGCGCCATACTTGGGGTACGCCGTTTGTTTCGAGGGATCAAACTTGGAGATCTTACTAGGAATGACATGGAGGTGATTTAAAATTTTGAACTGTATGAGTCTGAGGTTGACACATAGGGAGATGGCTTTGGTTTATCTGCAATAATTTGTCCAGTGTTGCTCATCAATTTCAATGTTTAAGTCTGCTTTCCATTTGCTTTTCATTGCAGTTGTTGTAGCATTGTGAATAGTCCGGCTCCCGCCCTGTTCTGGATCTCTGTAGCTGTAAGAAACCATCCCTCTGGAAAAAGGTCTCCCAATTTAGCTTGCTGTTTGAGGTCCCACCTCATTTGTATCATTCGTTCCCCAGTTGGTTCAAGTCCGGGGTAATGCCATAAAGGTAGGTGTGGCCAGTATGGTATGTCGCATCCCACTCTCTTGAGAATCTGTGTCCATGCGCGTACGGACGATGACACCGGGTCTGCCAGTATTCTCTCTTCTGCCACCTTGGCGAAGATCATGCTCTTAAGTTTCATGGGAGATGCTGCAAACTCTTCTGCCTGTATATGTGCATATTGTTCAGTAGCATCATTCCAGCATCTCACGAAGTGTGCCTGTGCTGAGTGGTAGTATAGAAGAAAATCTGGAGCCACTAGTCTGCCGGTGTCATAGCCTTCGCAAAGCTTAGTCCAGCTGATTCTGGCCGTGTGTCCCTCAGACAAATCGAGAGGACAGTTTCTGTATTGTGTCAAAGAATTTCCTGCCCAGCAGATCGGGATGCCGTCAAATAAATATAACAACTTCGGTACCACTACCATTTTCAGTAGAGAGATATGGCCATACAGGGATAGTGGTAACTTAGTCCATAAGTTAAGCTTGCATTCCAGCTGTAGCTATTGTGTCGAAGAATTTCCTGCCCGGCCACATCGGGATGCCGTTCAATAAATATAACAACTTCGGTATCACTCCCATTTTCAGTAGAGAGATACGGCCACACAGGGATAGTGGTAACTTAGTCCATAAGTTAAGCTTGCATTCCAGCTGTAGCAGTAGTGGAGCATAGTTATTCGTGTAGGGAGTATTCCTATCTGGTGGTAGTATAATGCCTAGGTATCTGTGGTGGGGGACCACCGAAAGTCATGCATGGCTGCAGTTTGGACTGTGGACCTGGAAAGCAGTACTATTTTAGACTAAACCTGATTAATCTTGTATACTGAGTGTTTTGTGAATTCCAGAATGTCTCACATCACAGGTGGTAGGTGAGTATCCGGGTCTCTGATGTAGAGCATTGCGTTGTCCGCATAAAGAGAGATGAACTGTGGGGATCCCATGATGCAGATGCCTCTTCAGGCATATTTGTTGCGGATGTATGCCGCCATTCCTTCTATCGTTAGTGCAGAAATTAAAGGGGAAAGTGGGAAGCCTTGCCTGGTGCCTCTCTGTAGATGGAAACCGGATTATAGCGTCTTGTTAGTCCGTACTCTGGCGATGGGGATGCGGTACCGTAGTTTTATAAGTTGAAGGAAACCTGGGCCAAATCCCATTTTTTAAGTATTGCATACATGTACCTCCATGAAATGGAATCAAACGCTTCCTCAGCGTCTAATGTAACTGCCACCATTTTGGCCTGAGGGTCCATCTGGGAGGCTATGGCGAAGAATCTTCGTAAATTAAGAGTGGTGGAGCAGCCTGCTATAAAGCCGGATTAGTCTGGGTGCTTAAGTTTGGACATAAACGGGTTCAGCTTATTTGTGATGGCTTTAGCGTAGATTTTGGTGTCGACATTGATAAGAGATAGTGGTCTATACGAGGATGGATCGTGAGGAGGTTTGTGTGGTTTCACTAAGACCCTGATAATTGCTTCTCTCATAGATAGTGGTAGCGTTCCCTTCTCCGGGGACTCCTCCCACTCTTCTAGTAGTCGTGGGGCCAGGACTTCGATGAGGATTTTGTAAAGATCTGCCATCAGACCATCTGAACCTGGTGCCTTTCCCATCTTAAGGTCTTTGATTGCTTGTGTTAAGTCGTCAAGGCTCAGCGGCAGGCCTATGGCGGCTCTATCTTCCAGGGACAATGTAGGGAGCGGAAAGGAGTCCAGATGTCTTTGTAACTCCTCTGCTGTTCCTTGATCTTTGTTCATGTATAGTTTGGTGTAGAACCTCAGGAAAACCTTGTACACTTTCAGGGGTCTACATGTGTTGTGCCCGTTTCATCCGTAATACTGGAGATTTGTCGGAGGCCCTGTTCAGATTTAATGAGATTTGCAAGCATCTTGCCAGATTTATTCCCTTCTCCGTATTTTCTGGCCTTGATCGGTTGTGCCATGTACCAGACCTCCTTTTCTGCTAGTGTCCTGAATTTGGCCAGGGCATTGTATAGTGGTGCCAGCATTTCTGGCCCTGGTGACTCCGTATATGCTCCCTCCGCTTCCTTGATGTGAGTCTCAGTCCGAGCCAATTGGGTACGGATTTCTTTCACTGTGCCGTGGACCTTGGATATTAAATGTCTTAATACCTTAAAGGTTTCCCAAACCGCACTGTGGGAGCTCTCCGAGCCTTGATTCCGCTCGAAGAACTCTTCCACCTCAATCCGGAGTGGTTCAAAAAGCGAGTTGTCTCTCAGGAGGTCCGGTGGCATTCTCCATAGACAGTGATCCGGTGTGGGTGTCCCTAGGTGTATATCTAACACCATCGGGGAATGGTCTGAGAGGGTGCGGGGTAGTATACTGCATTCTTTCAGGTGTGGAACAGTTTCAGTGGAACATAGCCAATAGGCAATTTGGGAACTTGATCCATGAACATATGAGTGGAATGTATAGTCTTTGATGCAGGAGTGTAAGAGAGTGGTAGTAAGGACATGGCCTGTTTTATGGTGAGTGTTGTCTTTGAGTCAGTCCGCTCAGTTGTGGTTGTCCTATCGAGTGTGGAGTCTAAGATGACATTGAAATCCCCCCCATATCACTGTTGCTCCACCAATTGGCATTAGTAACGCGAAGACCTGTTGGTAGAACTCTGATGTGTCTATGTTGGGTCCGTAGGTGCTGACAATGATTATATCTTGACCTTGTATTGACCCCCATGTTATTATGAAACTGCCATCTGTGCCCACTTCATTTCTAGTCACCTGGAGCCAAGTCTACGATGGACCAGTGTGAGCACTCACCTTGACCGCGTCGAGTAGTTTGGGGCAAATATTTGTAAACCCCAGGAGCACCCAAACGAACTGGAAATTTGGTCAAGGGTGTGCGTCTCCTGTAGCAGAAGAATGTCAATTCTGTGCCTGTTACAATATGCCAGAACTTTCCTGGCTTTGATAGGGTTGAACAGCCCCCTGATGTTCCAAGTGAGAAGTCTAATGCTTTTAGTTACTGGGTGCGACACCATTTATTGTCTGTTTGCGTAATATTCCCTCTGAGGTCCTGTGGTGTCTTACTCGTTGATCTCATGCCAGATTTTTTACTTTGGTTAACGCATAACAAAACTCCCCCCCAACATGGGTACCCAAACTGTACCCCCCTAAACCCCCATCCTCACCATCCCCCAATCGGGCGGTGTATCCCTTCTAACGTATTGCAGTTTCGCAATTTTGTAGGTGGTGTTTTCCTTTGCCGTGTCAGGAGTCATAGCATTCAAGGGTGTGCTGGTCCTGTCGGTTAGCGATCAAGTGTTTCCAGTCATTGTAGGGATGTTTGATTCCACATATGCTATAGCTTCTTATGGCGTTTCAAAAAAATGGGTCTGCCTGCGTGTTGAACACAGAGTTTCGCTGGAAACATCATTACATAGATGACTTTCCTGTCCCGTAGAATTTTCTTGATGTTGTCGAATGAGCGCCTGGCAGTTTGTACTCCAGTTGAAAAGTCTGGGTATATGGGGATGTGGTTGGAGTCATATGAAAGGGGAGCTTTTTCCCTTGTGAGTTTCAGTATTAGGTCCCGGTCCCGGTAGTTGAGCAGGCATGCTATAATTGTTCTGGGGGGGCTCTGGTTTTGGGGGGGGCGCTCTATGTGCCCTCTCAATTAGGAATTGGCTTGAGAATTGGTCATCAGGAAATAGTGTCCGTGGTAGATCTTCCAGGAAATGTTCCATGGGTTTGTTGAGTTTGGATTCTGCAATTCCGACCACGCGTATATTATTGCGTCACGATTGGAATTCCAGGTCTTCACATTTTGCCTTTAGTGTTTTGATGTCTTTGTGTATGTCTTCTATGGCTTTTCCCTGTGAGCAGGACGTGTCTTCTAGCGTGCTCACCCTGTCTTCCGCCTCAGAAACCCTGGCATTTACTTTCCGGATGTCTGGGCATATGGACGCTATATTTTTGTCGATGTCGTCTATCTTGTTATTGATGGCGGTAAATCCTCTCTCCATCGCCGCCATGTAAGGGGCAATGCAGTGTTCGGATGGCTCAGTCGAGGGAGTATCAGGAGGGCATTTCTGGTCTGTGTTCTGTTCCATACTGGGGATGCTGGCATACACGTCCATTGGGCCCTTCTTTTTGTTGTTTGTCCCCCCCATCATGGAGAATAGTGGATAAGATGGGTAATGCTCACGCTGTGTCCCGTTAGTGGGTAAGCTGGTGACTGTCCCTCAATGCTGATTTATGTCCTGGGATATGTGTATGGTGGACACGGTATTGCCTGTAGCTTCTCACAGGGGCATAGGAGGTACCCCTACAGAGGGCTGGTGGTTCTGATAGTTCCACAGGTGGTCATGTGGTGTGCTGTGTTGTGGTTGCCTTGCTGCAACCAGTCTTTCCTTGTGGAGTTTCTCAATGGGTTCAGGGTTACAGCCGGTGTTCACTCAGTTTGGGCATGCTAGGGCAGTGCTTGTAGGTTTTGCAGGTGTTTCAGGGAGAGCTTAGAACCTGTGTCCCACGCTGTATGGTAGCTGTATCTGGTGGGGTTTATATTATTCGTGGAGCCGCTCTGCCTCCGACGGTAGTGAATTGAGTTTAGCAGCAAGGTTCTGTGTGGCAACAGGTGAAGGATTTGTGTTCGTGTCTGGTTGGAGGATCTTTGCAGAGTCGTAGTGTCTCTCACCCCCTCCGGTCTCAATCATATGTGTTGTGGGTTGCTTTGCTGGCACGTACCTCTATGTTGTCCGGAGGCTGTGGGCTGATGTTGGCAGGGTATGTTCGCTGCGGTGACGGGCTGCGTTTGCTTTCGGGGAGCGGGCTAGTGTGGGCGCGTTCCTCCTGCCTTGCCCCACACTTCCTCCATGCCTGCTTCTACCTGGCGTGATGTCTGGTTGCTCTGCAGGTGCCATTGCCCCTCATGTGCGGGTATGTCCTCCGTAGCCTTTGTTGGTATTTCCCATGGGGGTTGAGGCCCGCTGCTGGTGGTGAGGGGAGGAGAGCTGAGTTCTCGATGGAGGCGCCCTAAAATTGGCACGTGGCTCTCTGACCATTGGTGTCCCCTGCTACAGATCCGGGTGTCTTTTGACACGGATCGAAGGTGTGTTTCAGTCTGTAACTTGCCTCGATTGTTCCTGAGAGTGTTAGCTCTCTCCTATTGTGAAGGAAGTTTAGCGGCTTAGAGTTTAACCGCAGGATTTATGTTAACAGGAGATCTCAGGTTGCGGAGCTCATGGGTCAAGCGGTCATGTTCTTTGGCGCACAACAGCGCCCCCTGGAGAATGTACTTTTGAGCAGCATCACCGCAACCACTTCATGATGCTGATCACAAGGCGCCAGATCGGAATTGTGTCTTGCTTCCCTTCTGTTGTGACTGTCCATAAAGAGGCAGCAACTCGGGCCATCATCTGCTACTAGGTGGGTGAGCGCTACTGCTCAGGGAAGCAGTGACGTGTCCGGGGAATTACCTGCGGTGGCACATGCTACACCTGTGTTGTAGGGACTCCTAGGTATGCCAGAGCAATGCTGGGGTCCACAGACTTTGAGGGCCCAACACCTTCCCAGAAAAAATGGAGGACTCAGTCAACAGCAAGTACAAACTGTTGTTTATTGCTTATAAAACCAACATGGATCAATACAGAAAAACAGGACGTTTCAGGTACATCTCAATGTTTCATGGTGCGCAGGCTGGTTTTGTGTGACTCTGTCATCACCACTTGGGCCCTTCCACAAAAAAGCTATCACCACGAGAGAATTGGCATCGAGAGTGTCATTACCTTTGGGATCTCCTATAGAAGCTATTCTATTGGTCCACACATGTCAGGTGGCTGGCCTGTCCCATCCCCAAGAAAGTATCTATTCCAAGGTTGCAGAGTAGTGGGTTTACCATTGGTACTTGCCCCTTGCCATCCACTCCCGGGTCTCTAAACTGTTATTGGTTAGTGCTGATCTCCAGGCTTGGGACTCGATCGAGTTCTCAGCTCACTGTGCACCTCTTCAAGGTGATGTAAACAATTATGTGTCTGTATTGTAACTTGTGTTTAACACCTTTGCCTATGAGAATATGCTCCTCACGTCACAACACTTGTTGCTGTCTGTGTTTAGTTTGCTGGGATCGATACCCCTTTCCCACCACAGATGGTTGTCCATTGTCTCGTTCAGCTGCACCACATGTTTAGAGACCACACAATTGAGCTCTGCAGCTCACATTTATGAGGATTTATTCAATTTCTCTGTAGCTGAGACTGGAATGTGTCCTTGTATCTCTGACCTTGGCTGTGGGCCTGTCTTGCACATCTTACTCTCTGTGCAGCCTGAGTCTGCTCGGCTTGCGTCATATTCAGTGGCTTGAGGCCTGCTGTAATTTTCCCAAACCTTATAATGCATGTTCTACATTGTCCAGGTTATGATACATTCTCTTTATGTTAGTCACACTTGGTCTTATCATGTTCCATATATATTTGTGTAGTCCCATAGAGTTATTTGCATTAAGCATCTGCAAGCTTGCTCAGGGTCTTGTCATGATGCCTACCCCCGGGCATCCGGATCAAGCCCATCAGCCCCGGGAGCAGGCATCCAGACATTTACAAAAACCCCAGCAGGAGCTGTCTGGGTTCAGTCCTAGCGCCGTAGGCACCAGTCTCATAATAAGAATCAGTCCTGGTGCCATAGGCACCAGGTTCATAGACTTTAATTACCTCATGCAGACCATGCTGCAAATAAATCCAAGCCAACGTGAGGCCTGGATGGGATTATTTTACTACAGGGACTATTTTTTACTCGGGTGTGGTCCTAGGGAACTTCTTTCCTGGGACTACTTTGGAGGCTATTTAAACCACGCCTGAACAGCAGCACATGCTTTGTGTTATTCTGCATTCAGCAGCATGACAGTCACCGTGCCTGCAGCCAGCATCCAGTCTTCTGCCACGCCCGCGTGCCTGCAGCCAGCATCTAGTCTTAAGCCACACCCGCCTCGAACCCAGAGCTCCTAGAATAAAGAGGAAGAAAAGGACAAGGTTAGAAAACTAACTAATTTCAAATTCCTCACCTGATTCCGGATCCATTTCATCTCCCGACCTGGAAAGTACATCAGTCCTGCACGCGTCGCTTCGCCAGTTCCAGCACAGCACCATACTCACCAGTTCTCACAGCATCTTTGGATCCGGCACTGTCTCCATCATTTCTTCGCCGTACTCCGGCACCTAGGGGCACAAGAATAACAAGGTGAGCCAAGGAAATCAACAAATACCTCTTACCACCAAAGACTTACCTGATTTACCACCAGCGGTATTATTCTCCATATCTTCATATGCCGCATGTATAAAGAAGGAGAAAAACAACACGTTAACACATGCAATAGTTACCGGACAGTGTTGGGTAACACAGACTCTTACCTGAACGCCAGCAGCAGCTACGAGACCTTCTTCACACGAACTCAGTTGCAACTTAAGGAAGGAAGGGGACAAGAGTGAACATCGGGCACATTGAACTCTTTGAACTTGATACTTACCAATCCCGCCTGGGACTTCAGAGTCAATGCTTACCGGAACTCTCCCAACGCCTTCAAACCAGTGAAGTAACTGGTATCTACGCGCCCCTGCAAGACACGCAGGATGGAGAGCTCATCTTTTACGAACATAAGGTGAGGTTACTAAGGGGATATCGGAGGTGATTAGTGGGGGAGAGCGAGAACAGTTGGGAGGCCATCACTAAAACCCACAGGTGGCTAATCCCTGTCTCTACTTGCAGGAAAATACTTCTTCGGGTCCAGCAGACAAGACTAGGCGGGCCAGTCCAGACAGTCATCTCTGCACTAAGCATCACGTTGACGGAGACCGCAGCTGTCTGGGTCCGATCGACAACCCTATGGGGTCCAGGTGAGCATAACAGGTCTCTTGTGCCTTGCGGTTCTGCGTTACTGCATTTGGCTAATGGAAAAATAATAAAAGCAATGACAGTATGTACATGTATCTGTCCTCTAGCTATAGAACTGTGCACTCATGTTCATCATGTATACAAGTGTGTGTTTGTGTGTGCAGTGCAGGACTGTAAATGTGCTTCACGCCTAACGCTGCTACGTCATGGTGTCACTAATGATGTCAGCATCAATGCTTCTTGGTGCTCTGTCAAGGCTGTCTACATAGGCATCTCTGTCCACGATCATTGGCTCTTCTCCCACGCATGTAAAGATTTGCATTGTATTCGGTCTGCAGGGCTGGCTGACAGGATACCTTTCAGTGTACTTGTCAATCATTGGTGCACTATGGATTTGTCTGAAATAAGACAGTTGCCTGCGAGCATTTCTGGCTTTTCGCCCCGTCATGAATTTGGAAGGGTGGAGGGGTGGTCTTGGGACCCCGACCCCCTCTTCACCTGGAGACAGGTTGGCCACCGCAGGTGCCACCCCATTATCCTAAACTATGATCATTATGTATGAGTGGGCTGGTACTTCATGCCACCCCTGCATAAGTCAGTGCCTCAATTGACCCACCCTAGTTAAAAGAGTCTGGACACGGCACGGCAGAGAAGTGGTAACAACGGGGACACAACATTTTGAAGGCGAGTCAGGTGCACCACCTGGTCATAACGTACAACACTGGTGGTTATTGAGCCAAAGTGGCCCACACACGACAGTTCCAAATAGCTTTTCAGTCAGTGCCGGGTTTGCTCATTCATGTACTGTCTGATTCATACATCACTAACGCCACCACCGAACGGAGCACTGTGAGCACACTGAAATATACAAAGCAGGGCAAAGAAGCAGCATGAGTATTCTCAAAAGATACCTACTTCTTCATATTCATATCTTGCAACCACCTCTGAATCAAGGGGACTTCCCTTTTGATTATAAAGGGGTTTAAAGCAATAATGGGTCTCGGAGGAAGAAATGGAGTAAAGAAGATTGCAGATAAGTAATTGGCCCATTAGCTTCGTGTTCATCTTCCTTGATGATGCACCAAGCCAGCAAAACACCCTTTTATTCTGCCACACAGGAAACACACGCGTATCTAATTTGGTGAGTCCATGAAGCTCAAAACAATAATCACTGAGGTCATTATAATATAGGCACAGGGTATTATCACTTGGAGACACCACGATAATCATAAATTGCCTGCTAGGAAATAACCCTTGTCACCCTTAGTTTCCAATGAGGTATATGGGAATAATTAATGCTTTTGCATGACCCGATAACAACCACCTTCACCAGCAATCTAAGAACATGGGACAGGGTTCACTTCCAGACAGATATCTCAAAACGTATCGAATACAAAGAAATCTGAGAGCGCATATGTAATATGTGCCTGCTTTATGTTTAATTTTTTTGTCTGTTCGCTTCCACTCTGTTACCTGCTTGCCCCAAACTTACGAACATGGTATGTAGTGGCAAATTAATTTGTCTTCCTTGGAAATGTCTAAGTAGGTCATTACTCTATACTAATCAAGTTTTAACTGTCAACCTTGAGGATGACATTGGGTCGAAACACGTGTCGACTGCAATCAGTTACTGCCATCTGAACTCGAATAAACCAGGTATATGACAAATTGTGAAATTATTGGATGACTTTTTGATATTCACTGACGAGCAATAGAATTACTTTGCTGTCCAAGCGCAAGTCGCCAAACTAATCAGATAAACCTAGTGGTAGATAATACACAGATTCAGGTGGGCTATGGTATGGGGTCTCGGGTGGGATAAAAACACGTCCCTTTGGTACTTTTCCTAACACTAGGATTCCCTCGCCATGGCTAGTGGTACCAGAGCCATTTGCCATAGAGATGATGTCCTGTGTCGCATCAAAGCTGCAGCGAAAGAAGGCACACCATTCAGTGCATCATTTGTGTGCTCAGTCAAATAAACATCAAGTGGGTCCGTACAATAACTAAATACGAACCATGGTTGCATCCTAGCAGAGTGAATCCAGGTATATTTCCATCTTGCATGAGGCCATATCATGGCGACTCTTCAGACAACTTGGTGGTCAGTGCTGCCAGCTTCATGTGAAACATAAGATTCCTTATTCGCCACAATGTAATTAGAAATAGAATTAAAGTTACCAGAAATGTTGCACCAGGATGATAGAGTCGTTTGTGTTCAAGAGAGTGTGGCCTTTGTCACACCTTTTGTTCTCGTTTTTCTTACTCATGTATGTACTGTCAGAGTTATTTTTGTCTCCTTTTGACTTGACTGCTATTTACTCCACGTGATCCTGTGCTGAACGAACACTTGATAGAATGTCAGGTTTCTGCCACAGACATTTCTGACACCTGCCCGTGAGTTGACAGGCTTCCTTTCTGTGTTGGTTGAGTTAACAAAGAAAGCACACGAGAATAAGCCTTGGACGTATCGCCCTTACTGACAGCAGGACTGACTCTTAAGACGGGTTGCAATAGACCAGTCTGTCCCCTGCTGGCTATAGGTCTGACATTCAGGTAAAACAGCAGTACTTTGCTTCTTTGTAACCAATCTATAATACAACATTGTGCACAGTTTGCCTTCTCGGATTGCAACTGCAAGGGGACGCATGCCATGGAGAATGATTCAGCAATTAAATGGCTATGGAGAGATGGCACCAACAGGTCACCACAGGTTGTTCTGAATGCCCGAATCATGAAAGACTTGTTTGAAATGTTCTGCTCAGCAGCTTGCAACTAGTTTCAGGGCTTTTACAGAGCTACTTTAAACAATGCAGTGCTGAGCAATTTAATGCAGAAGGAAGTTTATGCCACTCACGGTGGTACAAAAAAAAAAGAAATACAAGCAAAGAGAAATGTTACCTTATCATGGCGATCCCAACAGTCAACACACATTATTGCACTCTGGAGGAACTGTAGTCAAACACCAGATACCATTTACTTTGATCCATGAACATTAATGTGCGTATTTGGGATGCAGAATCTTGGGGACATGGCATAGATTACAGGGTCATCTTGCCATGGACAAACGTACTGCACTCGATGCACAGAGACTCGCTACTTAACGTTGGCTACTGGCCCATGATAGAAGTTATAGGGGTTGTGCGGTAACATAGAGGCAAGGGAGGAGGGAGGAGGCAGGAGCAGTGTAGTGGGGATTGGGAGAGAGGGGGGTTTGATACCTCTTTAAATTAAGGCAAACAGGGAAAGTAGCAGGCGAGAAGGAAATGGGGAGTTGTAGAGAGTGGGCACCAGAAGGGGCGGGCACCGTGCAATCAAAGCACGTCTGTGTGTACAACAGCCATGGGACAGCCTTCTGTGATCCTTATTCGGATTTGAAAGTTACACTGGCAGCCACACCAATGCGATTATTATGTATGGCAATCTTCCTTATTCCAAATGGGGTCATTAGCCATCATATTTGTTTCTCGTTGACGGATTTTCTGAATTCTCTGGCTCCAGGATTGCATGATTGGTTTTTATTCATACCAAATAAGGATGTCCATCTCATTGAACACATGTGACCCTCATAGGAGTCTCAGACACAGTGGCCCTCATTATGAGGTTGGCGGAATGGGTTTACCGGCACCGGTAATGGTGGCGGTAAACCCATTCTGTCCTATTACGAGGTCTCCTCGTGGGACCCGCAATGGGCGCCTGTTAAAACCAGGCGTCCTTACCGGGTCCCGCGAGGAGACCAGGGAGCTAACAACGGGCCCGTTGTTAGCTCCTTCCCCATTCCCATTGAGCCCTATGGGGGCTGGAATGGGAATGGGAATGGGGATGGACCGGGTCCGGGTTCCTCGGACAAGGAATTACCGGGTCCGCCAAAGTTGGGATGGCCCAGTAAATCCTCATTTGAGGAACCCGGGCCGGTATGCAGTAAGGAGGCAACCATGCCGCTAAATGCGGCATGGTTACCTCCAACCTCGTAATGAGGGCCATTCTCTTGCTTTTTGCTTAAAGCCTGAGCATGTGATAAATAACAGCCAATCCCCTCAAAGATGGAAATGGCAGGGGGAGAGATCAGTGTGATGAGTGAAGGAAGACATGGGGGCTCATTAAAAGTATGCTGGTCTGGAAATAACAGTCTTGGCAAGCTTACCGTCACCGTTGTTTCTAGACCGGCATACTACAGGGGTGCCTGCCTGAGCCGCCATGCCCAACAGGTCTGACCCTGCCAGGCACAGTGGCCCTGGTAGGCAGGCAGTCATGGAAGCAATGGCACCGTTAGCAACAGTGCCCGTGCTTCCATGGTCCCCTCTCCCATAGAGTCGCATGGGACTCTATGGGAATGGGTACTTACAATTTACCGGCGGCTGATTTTCTGGGCCGCCAGAGTTGTAATCTCCTGGTGGCACCAGGAAGTCAGGCGCTGGTACATATTTACTGCTCCAGCAACAAACCGTTGGTAGCACTGGCACGGTTATCACCGGACCCGTAATGAGCCCCATGGACTAATAAAGATTATCATAGCTAATTATGGCATTGCCTCCAAGTTCCTCTTGCTCATCACCTTCATTACCTTGAATGATTACTGTAAAAATAACAACATCAAACCACAAAAAAGAAGACACATACAGAAGAAATGTTGCACAAGAAACATTAATGAGCTATAATAAACACAGTGGGCCTAATTTTGAGTCCGGCGGTGGCCGTGCCGGAAAAACTGGCAGGCTGCCGCCAGACCCGGAATAAATTACTGCATCTGGACTTGCCAGATTTACCGGGGCATTACAGCCACAGTGGTCCGGTAATTCCGGAGCCAGAATAACGTTACTCCCCATTCCCATGGGACTCCATGGGGATGGGGACCATGGAAACACTAGCACCGTAATTAACGCTGCTGGTGTTTCCATTTCCTTCTGCAGGTGGGTGGCGTTACTCTTGCCAGGTCAGAACTGGCGGGATTAACACCACCCGCCTGAAGAACTTGAAGTTTGCCAGTCCGGAAACAACGGTAGCGGCCGGTATACCGCCACCATTGTTTCTGGACCGGCAGGGTCATAATGAGGCCCAATCATTTGGTACAAAAGAGGATTAGACCCAAAACCATGCCCCCACAAGATGACTCAGATCTATTGCCTATATTTAGTACATAACCAAAAGCAAATATTTCCAAAGACAACCATGCAGTTGCCCAAATGTATTGTGTAATGGCTGACCACTAGCCTCTGCTGACCTCCACCCAGGAAGAATCAACCATCTTCATTTACAAGTACATATGGTTTACTTGGAACCGGCTTACAAGGCATTCTGTGCTAGCTGATAGACATCACATCTACCCACACCAATGGGTTTGGGGACCTTGTAATGTCTTGTATCTTTAGAATATAACTTTCTAGTCTATTATTTATGTTATGTAGAAATATCCCAGATCTCGTACCCCCACTGTGGCAATCCCATCCCACAATCTGCAACAAGAAACATACAGTTTGTGTGTATTTGAATATTCTATTTTATTTAAAATAGTAATTTAACAAAATAAATGGTGCCCCTTCCCCGAATATCAATGACGGGACTAATGTATAGAAAAGAAAAACAACTTCCCAGCTATTGTCTTGATAAAGATATCATTCCAATTCACACCTTCACCATATGTTTGAAGGCAAATATGAATGAACTAGTCATTCCCGGCGTAACAAACACCATTCTAGCTTATCAGAAAGGTCAATATCAGTCGGTAATTCATAGGGTCACTTCTGTCTCCCTTCTTAAATATCAGAATTACCACAATCACTTCCAGGAAGGGGGCGTAGGTCCCTGTGACTTATTTTTCTGAATGTTTGCAATATTGGAAGGTGAAGGTGACCGTGCAGAACCATGCTCATTCTGTTTGTTAAAATGGTAGATGTTTTGAATTGGAAGGGCACACAGATGTGCACATTGTTATTTGGACCGCAGAGGGCAACCTAACACTGATAAATTGCATCAGAGTACGGAAACATACCCATGCGTTCATCTCTAAAATGTTCTACATCATCTATAGCATACTATTGGGCCCTAGTTTGGACACAGATACAATAATGTGTTGTGGGGTTGACATGGATACCATGAGCCTAAAGGCTTGGGTTCAGGAATTATCCAGGGATAATAATAATAATAAATAAATAATAATAATTTGGCATTTATATAGCGCTACGAACCCTCAGGTATCTGAGCGCTGCTTATTATTACCCACGGTGTGTGGTGCTCATTTATCGACCTCGGAAGAATGAAACGCTGAGTGGCGCTGCCGGGATTCGAACCTGCGTTCGCAGGCTCTACACTGATGTCAAAGCGAGCGCTCTACTCGCTGTGCCACTTGACCGGCACTATCTGTCTCATCCACCACTATTGTTTAGGAAGCAGGTCCCCCCTCTCAACACTCTAGTACACTCAGTTGGATATGCTTATTAAAGGAAAGATTTCTATGACTTTATTGACTAGGACAGACACCAACCACAAGGGCTTGTCATTCCACATTCCAATTCCAGATGTCCAAAATTGCTGCAGAAAAGCTGTATTAAGTTGCAACTACACAGGGTTTACCTATTAATTCACAATTAAAAATCATTTATGCCTTGTACTTGTAGATTACAAATATTGTTCCTCAAAAAATATTTTAATTATTATCTGGCATTTAATGGATTCTTGGCACATTTTTGAAATCTCTGGGATTGTTGTACTCACTTTTGGTTTGTCTGAAAATGCACAGGATAAGTTGAGGCAATAGCCACCTTTAGGCAAATACGTAAAGCTCTTCTGCCTTTCTATGTCTTTAAGTTTGAATAACCATGAAACTACCCTCATGCAGCATTATTTGATCCACCAATGTTGGTTTGTGGAAGGCATATGACAGGTTTCCTTCACTTAAGCACTCCCGCAAGGATTCTCCTATTTGCTTTGATTGTCCCAATGTATTTAAACATTTAAACTTTTCATAAGGGCTGTGAGTTAGTCTTCCCCTCAGGAATCACCATCAAATCGAACTGAAATATGTCTGTCCATTATTGCTCCCTACATCAACAAGAATGATCTGTTCTGAATCACAAGGACCTTCTGAATTAAGAGACATTCTTCAACAAGCACAACAGAGTTTTCAAAATAGGTAAATGTATTTAAAATCCATACATTTATTTTTTCTATTGTTTATGGTTTAAGAAAAAAAACTTTACAAAACTTGTCATATTACATAGTGGACAAAATACACAAATTTTGCTTGATTACAATTCATCAAGGTAACTCACATAATAAAAATACTTCAACAATACAGACAAAGAGATTAGCTTTCCTTTCCCACTAAAAAGCGAAAACCACTCTACAGCAATCTCAAGCCATGCTAAAGTTATTTACAATTGGGGAAATGACCATACCCCTAACCTAGGAGGTTTATAGTCCTTGAGATTGTATAGCTTTGGGTTATAAATTCCAGTATACAGGGCAAATGAGAAGAAAACTATCAAACTAAAACATCAAATTAATTTTAAAGGATAAAATAAGAATGACCTGTAGTAAAGGGATAAAAAGAATCAACAAAGCACTTTCCATCTTCTGAGCACCCTCATAGTATCTAATCAGGTCCCACAGTAGCGGGGCTCCTCCCCCATATTAAGAAGATTACAACATATCAGTATCTCCATTTATTTTGGTGATCAAGGCTTCGTCAACAATTACCAGAAGTTGGATTACCCTTAGCAAAAACCGTTAACTGGTACCCCACATGCATCGCTCCCATAACGACTGTCTCCAAGTGATAGAATCCGAGTAAAAATAGGAGCTAAATGTCACCACCCGCTGGGAAGCAAAAAATGGGCAGGACAGTCAGATGTTTAAGGGTTTCCCGTTCACCATGTTGGGTACAAAAACGACAACTGCCAGATAAAGAAACAGCTTCCTTGTCCCCCCACTGTAGGAGTCGTTCATTTGTCTTTAATTGGTTCAATTTGAACCATAGGTAGACCTTTCTGGCAATACTACACAGGAAGATCTCTATGTAACGCGCCCGTTCACCAAATTTACGCGGGAACTTAGCGTATTCATAGAAGACCTTACTCTCTCCAATTTCCACCAAGATTTTTTCCATTTTAAATTTAAATCTCATGATTGAGGGCAATCGTCCCTCAGTTAGTAGCCCGGCCAAATCGACATATAATGATTGTTTGGGGCATCAGCATTTTACTATAGCTGTTCATCAAACGCCAGTGCCATTTAACTGACAATGGCAAGATACCCAGTTTGTGACATATCAAACTATTTGGGATGGACATGGCTAGCCCAAGGACCTTTTTCCATAATATGCCCTGTACACAATCCAGGAATTCCTCCAGGTCACATGTGCAGATATCTAAGGCATACAAGATGACTGGTTCAACCTTTAATAGGTAGAATTGTATGCAAGGCAACAAAGAGAATTTGTTATAATGATGGTAAATTACCTTCATTTGTGTGGTCAATTGTTGTGCCTTTGTATTAATAACCTCTTTCCACATGGTTAGCGAATAATTAGATGCCAACTGGTATCCCAAGTATCTTATTGATGGAACATTGGGAATAATAACCTCATTTAAGGTCCATGTGAATTTAGCTGTAGATCTCTTGCCATCTGCAAATACGACAATAAAGGATTTAGCTGGATTCACCTGAAGATTTTTCTTAAGGGCATAGTGCTGGAACGCAGATTGTTTTGCCTGTAGGCCAAAGGGGGTGCGATCCATAAATAAGAGATCATCGGCAAAACCCAGCCAATTAATAGTTAGTTGGTCCATCTTGACCCGAAAAATGATTGCCCTTCCCAGGCTGCTTCCAGGTCCGCTAAGTATAGATTGAAAAGGATAGCGGCCAGGTTGCATCCCTGTTTGATGCCTATGCCTGTTGGTATTGCGTCGGTCATAGCCCTCTGCTTTGTGATCCTAATCCTATAGTTTGTATTTTGGTGCAGAAGAGCAATCATAGCTACCAAATAACTCGGAATACCCAGGGCAAACATCTTCTCCCAAAGTACCGCACATATGACCATGTCAAACGCTGAAATAAGATCTAATGCCGCCATATAGGTTGGCCCGGTACGTGAAGTTTTGGTATGTACGTATACATGTGCCACAATGGTAGCGTTAAGTGGAAAGCCCATGTATTTCCGAAAGCCTATTTGGGATCTTGGTAGTATCTCAAGTAGAGATATGTAATGCTGGAGTATCTCAAGTAGCAAATGGGTAAAGATTTTGGCCAATGCATCCATCAGGGCTATTGGCCTAAAATTGTTCGGATCATTTCAACCCCCTTTTTTAAAAATGGGGATGATAATGGCCACACACCAAGATGGAGGGATGGTCCCCGTTTTATATATACTGTCAAATTTAGTTTGTAGGATCTTGGCCCACAATGGTGGGTCGGATTTAAATACACATGGTGGTATCCCATGCATGCCAGGTGCCTGGGAACTTTTGATCGACTGTATAGCCATGATGATGTCCTCTCCCGACCACGGGGAGCTTTGCAAAATCAAAGATTTTAAATCGTGAACAGGTGCACTGACAAATCTAATTGGGAGTATATATTTTTTAAATATAAATTTAACCCAGGTATCGGCCGAAACTGCTGCTTCCTTTACAGGCTCATCCGGATCGGCTATGGCTCTAATCATAGACCATACCTGTCTGGTATCGCTATTTAAAAGAGGGTGAATCATCCTCTGATTATCACCCAGCATCAGTTCATGTCTCATTATCTTGATACGATTCTGATACCCCGTTGGTTAATCTTTTGTTTATATAACTGATGAATCTCCCAAGCAAGATCCTCAGAAACCAAGGCACGTAAATCTTTACTTTTTACATTGCGTAATTCTGCCACCGTGATGTTATAACAGTGGCAATGGCTAGGCCCTATCCTTCTTGAATTCTGAAGCAGGGCCAGGTGCTTTATATGTTGTAGAATACTCAAGTTGTTTTGCCGTTCCACTTCTATACAGCCTACTCCCGTAAAGTCAACTGGAAAGGTAATCCGATGATCGTCCCTTAAATGGGACACCAACCTATGACATGTTTTATGATCCCACCTCACAGAGATGGAGGAGCGGTCAGCTACAACTAAGGTTAAAGGAGGATTAGATGAAAAGTACCTTATGCACTCATTTAAGATCAGATTCAAAGCACAATGATCACCCCTGGCAAGATCACAGATAAACAACCTAACAATCTTGACTAGGACTGTAGTCGAAACAGAAAAATAATCAATCTGAGAGCAGTAAGGCCCTCGTGAACAGGTATGTGCGATCAACCCCAGGTTTGAGGGCACTAGTTGGATATCCCAGGTAAGGAAATAGTCCACCTATCTCTTCCCATTGTATCTGGAGGTTACGCCTACCTGGTCATAAGTAGGATTACCTACTGCACAAGTTGAATTAAAATCTCCCCCCACAATGACCTTAATGGAGGGATCATTACAGAAGGCATCCTCAAAGATTTTGTCAAGTTGATTAGTCACTTCAAGGAATGATACAATCACTTTGTTCCAATAGATACAGATAACCAAAATTTCCCTTGCAGCATTGCCGTGAAGACTGATATGAACTGCTAGAATGGAATATTCTGCAAAGACTAATACAGAGGAGATTCTACTAGCCTTATCTATCAGAACTGCTAGACCGCCTGAGGGGCGCCCCCGTTCTCCCTTCACTGCCAGTTGACTGTCTGTATGATAGTCATGCACCTCAAATTGGCCCTGATGCATAGTTTCTCGTATTAGCTTATTATCTCCGTGCTGACCTCCTCGTCAAGGTGCAAGGCCCATAATTTAAGATTTTTAAGACCACATACATTCCATGACATAAATGTCACCCCCGGTCCCTCATTCTATTGTTCAACAACAGGATTCGGGACCTGAGACTGAGAGCCCTTGGGACCCGCAAATGCTGCGGCAAAGGACATAAATTGCCTAAAAAGCTGATCACTAAGTGGCACAGTCTCATTACCCAGCTCACGCCCCATGGGTATCACCGGCCGCGGAGGCAGTTGCTCCACAAAGATGTTAGCTTGAGCCTCTGTGCCAAAGATGTAAGGAGTGAGACCAAGCAATTCAAAGTCCCCTCTTTGAGCCCAAATCAATTTCATTATGATATGGGAGTGATACCCACATATCATCCTAGTATGATTAATGGAAGAAAGGCGGACCCAGTCGATGTCATCAGATCTGATGGTTCTTAAAGATGGTATTGACTGAAAGGATTTTAAAATCGCTGACCTATTTAGACTAGTTTTTCCATTAGGGGTTGATTTAGATTCCCAACCCATAATTGATGGCGTATCTTAGGTCAGGATAGGACCTTCTTCCATATTGCCAATCGTGCTATAGAGATCTGACCCATCCCTACGGCCAGTGTCGTTCGGCAAGTTCACCCAAACCTTTAAAGGGGGCACTGGAGGAACGACTACACTTTTGACACTCGAGGCCACCTGGGGAATAGTGTGATCTTCTACGTTGCCAGCACTATGCGAAGGACCCGGCTGAACCCTACTCTTCATTGTAGGCTTGGCAGAGCTGGAGCCGTCCCCTCCTTTAATTATGTTGTGGGCTTTTTTATATGCAGGGTAGGGTAGAAGTTCATTCAAGAGATCCAATTGTTTATGGCTGACTAGACCTGAGGATACCATCTTTACAGACCTCACAGCAGTCACCACTACCCGAAGGTTGGTGACCATTCCTGTGTTTTTTCTTTTTGTCTCGCCCCTTAGAGTCAGCAGTGGGTGCGTTAGGCGATCCCTCTAAGTTCAATAGTTCCTTAGATTCTGGATCTAGTTGTTGTAGATCAATTGCCTCTTCCTATATAACCGAATAGACCGGAGATTTAACTACAGGGAACAATTTATCCTTCTGTTTTAAGAAATCATTCACACCCTTTTTTGTAGCTGCACTGAGGTTCCTAGCCTGATGATACTTCCTTTTTTGAGCCCTTGCAGCTAATGTTCGTTTCTTTCTACTCAGAACAATAAGGCAAGTGTCAGATTCAATAATAGGCATTTCTGCAACCAGATGCCCTTTGTGATCTAGTATGTCATCATCCATCCAGTTCTATTAGATTGGTAAGATCAGATGGACTATCACTGTGCCCATTGAAGGGAAGAGGGCCCTCATAGCCCAAGAGCCCACTAGTATCCTGTACAGGTGCATCACTAGCCTCACCTGGCACCGGTCTAAGTGCTTTAGTTAGCTGCTGAATGGTCGCCACATTTGCTTTCACTGCTTGCAGAATTTCGTAAGGCACACATTCACTCTTACTCTCTCCCCTTGAATGACCTGCGGCCATGGCAGCAAAGGACCTGATTTCCTCATCTACCATCCTAGGATCCACTTGTGTTTGAGTTGCCAAGTCAACTATATGAGTATTTTTGGCCACCATTAGAGCCGCCACAGCATCACATGCGAATAGAAATCCCTCAATATTGCTTATTTTAGTTACGACTCCAACAAGTGCAGCCTTCAGCACGCCCAATTCACAATGGGTCTGCTCATGGCCCCTGTCCAGCAGATGCAGGAGTCCAGTCATCACCGGGAACTCTTTGTCCAGGTGTTCTAGATCCGAAATCTGATTTTCAGGCGGCTTACCCAATTCAAAGGGCCGTACCTCAGAGTTCTGTGAAGAGGCAAACATAGCCAGTTCATGATCAGATAGTGATAAGCCTCCCATTTGAATGGGATTAGAGATCACCTCCGATGGTGAGTTAGATTTTGTATTGCCAAAGTCACTGGTGGAATAATCATCCTCATGAGTTTCTCGTATTCCACACGTCTGATGTTTTGTATGATTCTCTTCCATTTTGCTAAACATGTGAACATTCTCCATTCGATATCTACTTTGAGACACCGGAGTGGAGGGACCCAAAGAAAACCTCATCCGTTTCCCCAGCTCCGCCTCTATCACTGGTGCAATCATAGATACGTCAGTAAATGTCGGTCGTGTAGGCTCAATCCCCATGTGAGTTAATTGTTTCAAACATAGATACGTCAGTAAATGTCGGTCTTGTAGGCTCAATCCCCATGCAACTTAATAGTTTCCCTGAATCAGCTAATGCTTCTATTGCAGTTGTTAGACTAATTCCTGTCATATTCACACTTTTGTTCATTTCATTAAGCTTATAGGTTTTGGTGGGTACCGGCACTGATATCAACCCTTCCATATCTTGCCCTTTCAAAGAACAAGCCAAGGACACATTTACAGAGCTTTCAAGTCGACACAGAGCCTCCATACAGATCAAATGTGGCCCATCCTCACACATGGGAAAACCCTCTCTAGAGGGTGCCACCTGCGAGTGAGAACATAAAGAAACACAGCCAGAGGCATCAAGATGTAAAGGAACTAAGTCTCCCTCACACTCAATTGGAGACTCGCGGATTTTCCGCCCACTGCGGAGGCCGTTCACCAATTTGCCAGTAATCTCTCGGGGTCAGAACGTTGACCAACAATTACCGGCTTAACTAAGGGCAAGATTGTAAGATGCCCTTCTATCGTAGATGGGCAGGGGGAGTCATCAAGAGCTAGATAGCTACACTCCTGAACCCAACAACAGTAATGAAGCCGTAAACCAACCAACATAGGCCCAGTTCTGTAGGTATCCTTTCAGTAGTAGCAGCGTCTCACACTGTTCCCCCCCATCCACTCACGACAGAAAATGCATCAATATCAAGGCACAAACCCCCATATTAACTATAGAGTCAATGCAGTGTATCAAATTTTCACCCTCACGCTCCCTCTTATTCACCGGCTGCTAGAAGCGAGGAGCATCAAGGGACCAGCAAGACTCACCAGGTGCCAAACAATGAAGCCTTGAGCTGCGTCCTCGAATTACCGCCTCAATTCCTCAGCCCCTAAATATGGCCAACCGAGGTACCCCAAATACTTAGCCAAGCAGCCCAACAGCGCTACCCCCCACCCCACCCTCCCAGCCTAAAAGCACAACAGTACTTCCACGTACTTCCAAGGTGCGCACGCGGTTGCGCTCGCACCCGGTGCTATGTAGGCTGGGAAGGGGGCAGGCAGGCCAGCAGGGGGCAGCGTCCCAGAGCATACCAAGGCTCACCTAACAGGTAATCTAGAAGGGGTAGAACAGGATATAACATAAGTAATCGCGTTAGCATGATGAGTGTTCCCTCCCACTAACACCAAGCACAAGTCCAAAGAGTACGGTCCCAGTCCAAACGTCCCAGTCCACGAGAAGCAAGCACTATAATAAACAAAGAGTAAGTACTAATGGTTCAGTCTATTGAAAATATTTACTCTGGATTCGGTAGTCCAGTAGTCCAATGTTTCGAGACAGGTGTCCTTCCTCTTGCGCATACAGCTCAACGTGCTGACAGCAAAAGTCCTCAGAGCAGGAAGCAGCGAAAAATCCTCCTGCAAGCAGAGCCCTCATTACTTCAGCACAGCACAAGAGTACTTCCACGTACTTCCGAGGTGCGCACGCGGGTGCGCTCGCACCCGGTGCTATGTAGGCTGGGAAGATGGCGGGCAGGCCAACAGGGAGCGGCATCCCAGAGCGTCCCAAGGCTCACGTGTCAGGTAATTCTGGGTTTGGTAGTCCAGTAATCCAATGTTTCGAGATAGGCGTCCTTCCTCTTGCGCATACAGTACAACGTGCAAAAGCAGAGCCCTCAGCACTTCAGCACAGCACAACAGTACTTCCACGTACCTCCGATACAACCCATACACTTTTAGATTTCCATATGTGTCTGATTAGGGCCGCTTAAAGAATTCAAATCTGTCTTTGGTTTCCAAATAGAAAAAAGGGTCACACAACTAGAGCCAATAATGGTTTTCCTGATTGTCACTTTAAAACATGTGTTCTCTAATGCTGCATAGAATTACATGTTTTGCTAATGCTAATGGAAATGGGTCCTTTAATAGACTGTTTCAATGAAAAAATAAATTGTTGATGAGGCCGTATTGCATGTCAGGTCAGAGGGCAAGGCCTGTTCAAGGCATCAGCCATTTGAGGTTGCTATTACTGCATTCATCAATCTCTAACAAGGGTGGGCTCATAGATGCACTTAAGACAAATAGGTTCATGAAAACTTTGGATTTCAATGTTGGCCTTTATTAGTACATTCAACTATTTAAAGGTTTATACGCAGTGATTGATACTGGGCCAGGACATCTCATATCCCAAGAGGTAAGCAGTGCATGAAAATACACCTTAGGGTAACCAGAGTTCACAGATTGAGGTTTAGAGTATACAAGTTACATGTGATAGAGTGCCCCATGTAACAAATATGTGGTACTTACATATGTATTAAACAAACGGTAAAATTCAAAACATTGTCTCTCATCAGGACAACAGAGTCGGAAGAGGCTGCTCTTGTCTGTGCTCAGCGAGCAGTGCAGCTTGACAACATTAGGTCCTTTCCTCTATCCCAGATCAGAAGGATTTGAAGGAAGACGGAGTTACAGCAGAGAAGTGCAAGAGTGCTACTCTGAGCTCTGCAGTGCTCAACCAACCTCATTCTCACAGCTTATTCTCACAGTGGCCTACAGAGGTCTACAGAGGCTTGCAGAGTCATGGTGAGATGCACCAAGCTCTGGACTCCTTTCCTGTGGTGGAGATGGGGAGAGGGGGAGGAGAGGAAACAACTAAGAAGATGAGCTTGTAGCTCAATTCGTGACTGAGTAATGCAGCTATGACACTGATGTGAGAGAGGAGAGAGGGAGGGGCTGTTGCTATTGTGGTCAGTCCTAGCTAAATGCTAATTGCTAACTGCTTCTTGGGAGCCAAACTTCATTGTGAGTAGAGAGTAGCACCCCCCATGTCAGCTTGTTTGCTGCACAGACTGTTTCTCCAGTGACCCTGAGTTTGGAAAGCACTTATCACCAGCAGCTGTGTGGAGTGAACCGGAGTCCAATGAGAGAGTGCAGTGACAGCAGAACCATTGTCCTGTCTTTTTCTTGCTTGCTTCAAGGACTGCCATAGCAGTTGAAGCACGAGAACAATGAGGAAGGTACACCTGAGGAGCACTATGTACTCCCTCAGAAGTAATACAATGGCTAATGAAAGTCTGCAGGTGGACCATCAAATGTTAGCAACAAATGGAGAGCCAATCTCCATAGAGACTTGCAGCTAAATGCCACCCACTGCAACTCAAGCCATTCCAAAATATGCAACGCCTGACCACCTAGATATGTTGAAGCGTGACTATGCACTCAGCTCCATTAATATAAAAACAGGATCACTGATTTCTTTAAAAAAATAGAAATGCAAGGAAGGGGGATGTCCACTCCTTAACTGAAATGTCTTTTTTAGCAGCATCATTGGTGCTCGATAAGTGGGAACCAAACGCTCTGAATCATGCTTCAAGCCATTCCAAAATATGCAACGCCTGACCACCTAGAGATGTTGAAGCGTGACTATGCACTCAGCTCCACTAATATAAAAACAAGATCACTGATTTCTTTAAAAAAATAGAAATGCAAGGAAGGGGGATGTCCACTCCTTAACTCAAATGTCTTTTTTAGCAGCATCATTGGTGCTCGATAAGTGGGAACCAAACCCTCTGAATCATGCTTCCCCAAGTACTCCCTTTCTACCTCTACCTATAGTGAGTGCTACTGGGACAGCCCCCATGAGGAACACATCATTAGGTGATTTATCTGACACCCCGGCACTATTTAACACCCAACAGTAAAATCAGCACAGCCTCTTGTTCCCCTCTTCTGAGTCATCATATTCATCTGCCTCGACGCTGGTCTCTAAGCATGAACAGCAGCATCTGGATCTAAGTGCACCATCACTAGTGGCATTTTGAGCTTTACTCGCTTGTCAAGGTTTACAAACTGATCAGCACTGAAGTAAAATCAGTGGATTTCTGGCAACCTATTAGAGATGTGATGTAGGGCCCTCATTGTCCCTCGGAGCTCCATTTCAACTACCAGATGCCCATGAGCAAAACTCCTAAATCTTTTGCAAATTAGACTGATTCGTGGTACCTGCAGGAAACCCAAGCATACCGCTTGGGAGCAGCGGATGATATGGAGGGAACAGAGGACAAGGAGGCCCGTGATTTGTACCAGGTAGAGCAAAGGGTGATGCCAACTGCTATTAGATTGTGACGGGGAGGAATGGCTGGGCGCCTGTGTATCTGTGATGAGAAAATATTGCTTTATTCGCAAGGACCAGACTGACCTCGAAGTTGGCCACTGAGCGCATGTTGATGGCCAGGTACACATCATGTGATTAGGCCTCAGGGAAGGGATGCATTTCTAGTAACAAAATCAATCATCTAGACGTGGCCAATAAACTGGGGGTTCATATGTAATCATTAGCATGTATATAGGTGGCAGCCAATGTGGGTGGAGGATGAACACTATATATTGTGTGTGTCATAGATGACAATTTTTGTATTTATAACGTGTTGTTCACTTTGAAGAAGAGAAGGAGCTTGGCGGCAGTGGCTCCTGTTCTTCTCACAAGGGGTTATTTCTTAGTCTGGTTGTTGGAGGTTTACCCTACGAAATTGGTGACCCCAACGTGATCCCAGAGTCCCCCGTGCGGATGGAGGTTTCCTGGTCACCCATCCGGAGGGGACACGCCTACCTTTGCACGCACCTTGAAGAGGTTTACAGGTGGCTGTGTTAGGGAGAATTCTCCAGAATGGCTATTTTCCCTTACCTACTGAGTCCCTCATCAGCTTTGCTGGATTTCTAGGATTTATTTTTTTTCACCTGGTAAGAGTATGAGCCTTTTTTTGGCACTCTTACATGTGTTTTGCTGTGTGTGTTTAACAAGTTCTTGTGTTCATAGACTGTGGAGACTCACCTACTCCATAGGCGTCATCTTTTTACTTTGTGTTACACAGCACCTTCAGTGCAGTGACACAGGGTTGTCCTTTAGACTTCACTTCTCAGACTCCATTTTCTGGGACTGACTACTGTCTTCCAGAACATGTAAAGTTGCCATTAACTTCATTTGTCTTTTAATTCTACAGACCCAGTACAAACTATCTTACATAGAGTACTGGAAAGGGTTAATACTCATTCCTTTTAGTCTGTTTCTCTTGGAGCATTGTTTCACTCCCTTTTCATCAAGACTTGGCTGGTGGCAGTGGTAATTACCCTATTTTTCCTACCGCGGTTATCTTAAATAACCCTGGTATTGTTTTAGGCTATCTTGGTAGCCTCGAACTTAAACCCGCTAAACCATGTACGTTTTTATACGGTTCCGGCTGGGTTTATTTGCCATTTCTTTCTGAAAATGTCTTTCTCGTGTTTAACTCAGCGCGCTAAACCAGGTTTGGTTCCTTTGTTCACCGTCTTTTCGCGGGTTTAGGCGCCTGAAAGTCTGGGTATGCAGGATGTGAGGGAGGGGTTTTAAGACCCCTGCCATGGGTTCCCTTGGTAACCCAAGTCGCACTCCTGTTTGATTGGCTAGGTGACTGTCCCGCCAGGACAGGCACCTTGCTGTGTGATTGAGAGCCAGGCTGTGTGAATGGGGGAAAACTGCATAAAAAGCAGGTCTCTCGGATTGGAAAGGCAGAGTCGCCACTGGAACAAAGGGACCGATGAGGAACTGACAGAAGAGGACCCCTACAATGACTGAACCACCCGGTGAAGTCTTGCTGCAGGTCCGAATCTTTAGACTCCAACGACAGAGGAGATCTACCAGGAATCTTCTTCCCCTGAGCTGGTGGGACCAACCAGTTCACCCAAACTGTGAGCCAGGACTCCCTCCTCTGGTCGAATTTGCTGTACAGAGCTACAGTGAACCGGATAGCCAGCAAGGTCGGACCCTGCTTGGGTTTTAAGGAGCGCAACTTTTTTTTTCAATTGGTTGCTTTGCTGCTGGTTTCTTCCCTGGGCAGTGCAGGGCCCTCCAGTATTCCTACTTCATGTCAGTCCGACAGTTGCTTCAGGAGCCGTGAGCCTGCAAGAACTGCCTGCGCTGGTGGCTATGGCGGTTGCGCTAATAGCCCCCGCGCTAGTAGCGTTAGCGTTACCGCCGAGGTCATGATCAGGCCCAATGTCTCTAGACATGTCCGATCTATGAAAGTGATGTTCAAACACGTACTCCCCTGCTCCTCCAGAATCATCTAGGACCACATTGACACCCTCACTCTAGCATTGGATGATTTCTGCAATCATTCTTTCACCACTGGTTACTTCATGTATCTCCTCAAGCACTCCTTTGTGCATCCCTTCCTTAAAAAGCCTTCTGTCGACCCTACCTGTCTGGCAAAATATCACCTGATATCTATCACTCATTTCCTGAGAAAACTCCTGGAAAAGATGGCCATCTCCCAGCTTACTCTACACACTGAATCTGATGGTTGTCTCCATGAACATCAGTCTAGCTTCAGAGCAGCCAGATGCATGGAAATTACTCTCCTGAACACCCGTGAAGATCTGCTCTCTTATCTTGACTCCAGCCTTCCTTCTGTTCTCATCCTCCTTGGCCTTTCCTCTGCTTTTGACACAGTCAATGAGGTCATCCTGATAATTCAACTCTGGGAGAACCTGGGCATCATGGATCAGGCCCTGAAGTGGTACACCTCCTTCATCCTGGTCCGACCCTCCCAGGTCCAACTTGGGTCCTTTCTCTCCACCACCTTTCTCTCCACATGTGGTGTTCCCCATGGCTCTATCCTCTCTCTCTGGCTCTTCAATGTCTACCTGGCCCCTTTGGCCCACCAGATCTCTACATTCTCCTCTAATTTTCAGTGTTATGCAGATCAGCTCTCTTTCTGGCTCCTCTCAGCTTCCACTCCTCTCTCGCTCATTCCTAACTGTCTATCACGATTCAGGATTGGTGCGCCTCCAACGATCTCTGCCTTAATTCCATTAAGAGAGAGTTCCTTCGTTGGGACATCTGCTCCCGCTTTCCCTCTCTCACTCCTTCCATGGGCCCTCTTCCTTTGCCTTCCAGTTAGGTAAAAAACCTTGGTATCATCTTCGATTCCACTCTTCCCTTCTCTCCTCACATCACGGTTCTTGACAAGAAGGCCCCATTACCATCTGCAACTCGTCAGAGGTATTCTCTCTTTTCTTAGTTTCCTCCAGAAGCTCACTATCTCCAGAGCCCTGGTTCTCTCTAGGCTGGACTACTGCAACAGCCTCTTTCTTAGTCTACCTCCCTCTACTCCACACCCCATGCAACTAATCCAGAACAGGACTGCAAGACTTATCCTTGGCCTCAAGCCTATGGACTGTATCTCTACAGCACTGAAATCACTTCACTGGCTCCTGGTGGCTGCAAGCATCAAGTTCAAGACCCTCTGCGTCGACCAAAAAAGCCTTCTGGGGCCTGGGCCCACACTGCATTCAACTCTCTCTTCCAAAATAGCTTCCTTCTCGAGCCCTTAGCTCAGCAACCTCAAACTATCTGAAGATCAGACGCTTCTCTAGGCAGACAGTGGGGGGGGGGGGTAGATCTCTCTCCTCTGCAGGTGCCTTCCCTCTGGAATTGCCTCCCTGATCCTCTCAAACTGTAACCTCTAGAGCCCCCTACCTCCTTGCAGTTACCCAGAGCAACACTGACCTGGTTGCACTCACTCAGAGCAATGCTGCCAAGATTGAACTTCCCCTTTACTCTCCCTGTCACTTCCCCCTCTCCCTTCCCCCTGCACTTTTCTAATGTGCACAACCTGAATAACACAAGGCCTAGTAAGATTGTAGTTTGTCCTGTCCTCCTTCTGTCTTCCCCCTTTTTCTTGTCATGCCTAGAAACACTTGTGTACAGGCATGTTATAAATGACATATCATATCACCCTTAGAAGTCCAGTGTTTGGTTCATCTTGCACTGTGTCTGGTTCACAGTTTGTTCCATGGGCACAAGGTACAAGTTGTGCTAATAATAATAATGTAATAATTTAGCATTTATATAGTGCTACGAACCCTCAGGCATCTGAGCACTGCTTACTATTACCAACGGTGTGTGGGGTTCATTTATCAACCTCAGAAGGATGAAAGGCTGAGTTTGGCATCAGCAGGCTCTGAACTGATGTCAAAGCGAGTGTTCTACTCGCTGTGCTATCGGACCAGGCCTAATGGACAAAGACGAAGAAAAATGTGCCAAAGAAGATAGCACTCCATGTTGTAATTAGAGGGAGTGCTGTTTGTGTCAAACAGATGGAAAAAAGCAGTGTTGAGCGATACCGCAGGGGGTGTCAGGAATTGGAGACGTGATATGGAACATCCATAAGAGCTTTTTCACAATACGGGCCACGCATGTGTCAAAACTACAATGGATTGAAACACAGGAAGTTGTAGCGAAAGTTGAAGTAGCTGAAGAATACGAGTTTTGCTTCCTGTTGGGAATAACACGAAATGCAATAAAACACTGTTTATTCCAGACTTTGCTAAATGAACAGTGGCACTTATGGATCTCTATTGGGTATGCAGTCAGCAAGCACACCTGCACCTCCCACCATCCTGGTGAGGCACCTGTGCACTGACTACATTGCACTCAGCCATTCTTGTGATGCCCGAAGAACACTAACCCTTACACCCAATACAGCCACCGGGCAAAAGAGCCAGGCCCTGACTCAACTCCCACAGGCGAGAAAGAAGAGACGCTCACTGAAGATACAAAAGAAGAGATTGTATTATTTGTCTGAAGATTCATCCAAACTGCATAAAGCCATTACTGACAAATACCGCATGTATACCAAAACAGACGTTTTCTTTGTCTCTCTGCTGGTACCAGGGGTCCAAGCTGCAGCAAATGCCAAGTGGTTGCAGATTGTGAGGTGGGTGATGATCCAGATGGCAAATGATATTGAACAAGGCCTTAATGCTATCAAGAGTGAATTGCGGGTGATCCGGTTGATGACACTCGAGACCCGGCATGTTCTGGACCTTCTTATGGCGATGGAGGGGAGCATGTGTAAAAGATTGGATTCTCTTGTTGTACACACATCTCTCAAATTATACAGAGAATGGCTCTTTACACACATTATAGGGCCCTGTACAAATTGAAGAAAGACATGGGAAGTGAAGCAGGGGAACAGGCCATAGATCGACTTGACACATTGTTCACGTGGGCAGCGGCATGACTCGGAGCAGAGGTGAAAATATTGGTCCCCATCTGTTGGCGATATTCTGCATGTGCCAAATGATTCTTCGATGTTGTGTCAAGACTATCCCAAACAGGACCAAGATGATGATTACAATTGGGGCAGGAATGGCTCTCTCGGGTACAAAGCATAGGCAGGTTCAAACAATATTCAATGAAATGTTAGGCTTGAAAGGCCTATCGATCCCACAGAGACCCGCTCCTCTCCCCCACCAGACTCAGATAATAATACAGAGCAATGGGGTGATTTAGCAGGTGATGGGGGTGTATTTTCCTCACATGTACCCCTGAGAAGTATGCTTGAGATGGAGAAAGCCTATGCCATGTGTTTACGGTATGGGTCCCCAAGGATGACGTGGATAGGAGGGGTGAGAAGAAGGGATTAGTTAAAGGAGGATTAATAAAAGGGGGAATGTTGGGATGCACGTTCAGATCTCAGCCCCTCCAAAAACGATCCAGACTGTGGAAAATATACTAACACGTGGGAAATGCACAGAAGTGGGTATGGGGGAGGGTGACGTTCTGTGGCTATAAATGAATACTGTGGGGCATGTTCATTATAGAAATTAACATAGATTTAAGGTAAACTAAGAACAGCCATGTAAAACATTAGGTACATACAATATATGTGAACACCACATATGGTACAAACCCATGTTCAATGACAATATATATTAAGGTAGGTCTGTATCATTGTAGGCCATGTTGAAAACTCAGAACAACAAGGGCACATGATCAAAAATGACAGCCCCACCCCAAGTGAGGCAGGGAACATGTACACACACACAATAGTATCTGGATAGAGCTCTGCGAAATTAAAATGGAATGTGAATGGCTTAACATGAGGAGGGCTGTGGCCGGTTCTGAAGGACAACCATGGCAGCGAGGGCAGACGTCTTGAACTGCCAAAACACAATTTGAAATTTCGGACACCAGCGCCCCCTAGCATCATGGCCATCCCATTTTAACTAACAGATGCCCATGAGCAAAACTCCTAAATCCTTCACAATTTAGACTGATTGGTGGGACCTGCAGGAAACCCTGACATGCCCCTCAGGAGGAATGGCTGAAAAGGGTTGAACAGAGTACACAGAGACCCGTGATTTGTACCAGGGAGAGCAAAGGGTCATGCCAACTCCTATAACATTGTGACGGGGAGGCACGGCGGGGGTGCGTGTTGGTCTAGCCATTGGTCGAAGTGGGCAGGAGCAGTCGGGAGCGGTGCTCCTATACTTTTCATTTTTAAGTTTCACTGTTCCTATACTTTTATTTTAAAAAGAAACCGTTCTGGAACAGTTTAGTTTTAAAATAAAAGTGTAGGAAGAAGTTGAAGCTTGCTCTTCAGTGTACTGCACTGAACATTCCATTAAATAACAGGTGTGTTTGTTTGGGGGTTTGGATTGTGTGTGGGAGGGGTGCAGTGATGGGGTTTGTGGAGAACGGGGCAGGCCGGCAGGGAACATAGCTCCACTACTTCTTTTCATACAGTTCGACCACTGGGTCTAGGATGTGAAAAGAGTTGCTTTATTTGCAAGGACCAGACTGACCTCGAAGTTATGCACTGAGCTCATGTTGATGGCCAGGTGTACATCACGTGATTAGGCCTAAGGGCATTGCTGTATTTCTAGTAACATAACCAATCTAACATCATCCCAAGGTGAAGAAATCGAAACCCACATGTGGAGAAGTTGGAGGCGAAGAGGACGTGTCCAATAAACTGGGGATTCACATGTAATCAAAATCATGTATGTAGGTGGTAGCCAATGCAGGTGGCGGATGAACACTGTATATTGTGTGCATAATAGATGATGATATTTGCAGTTATGATGTGTTTTCTGCTTTGAAGAAGAGAGAGAGCTCTGCAGCAGTGGACTTATAATACCCTTTTGCCATTTCCTTTTTGTATACAAATAAAGTTCTTGTTCATCTGACAAAGGGATGCATCTAGGCTTTTTCCCTAGTGGATTGTTATTTTTCAGTCTAGTTGTAGGAGGTCTACCCTACATGGGCATTTGTAACTCAAATTGTTTGGTAGACCATCCCTGCAGGAGGTTGAAGGGGAACAACCAATCGTGCCACCAATGTAAATTGGACATGAAGGGTTTGCAATGGCTTGGCTTTTGCGAGGAGTGGTCTCTGTCCTTCTTGAAATGAAATATCGAGGGTGATCAGATGGGCGAGATGACCTGGCAAAGGACAAATCAATCATCTTGCATTGACTGTATTTATACGTCAGAGCTCATGTTTAATAGGTGGCACCAATTTGAGGTCCTCTTCTCCCAGGCAAGTGATCACAACATGCTAGTAGCAACCATGTTAAGTTTATATAAAGAGCCAAGAACGGTTTGGTCACCAGTAATTGAAATTAAGGGGAACTATCGATCAATTAGTTGGCACCAGGAAATCTTAACTACATTTAGTAGGTTAATAACTAAGATTACGCATTTGACTTCCTTGGAGTACAAGGGCTAGGTCTTTTTGCATAAGGATGTCCCCCAATTTGTCAGAATGTTCACATTGGAAAGTGTGTCTCTCTGTGGGCCTCCCTCAAAGAGACCACCCAAGTAGGATGGTTCACAGGAGTATAAGAAAAGAATGAGAGCCCTAGTTAGAAAGGTTAATTTGACGTAGCTCCTGTTAGAATCTAAAGGTGAGCACCTACGTAAGATCCAACAGTGACATAAAATAGAGTGAATGCCCTACGAGGAAAAAGGGCTCAATAAGATGGTGAATATATATTAAAAGCCATATTCAGGAAATTAGACATCAATTTTTGGAAAGTAGTCTCAGCAATTAATCCCTTCCAGTCAACTATCCAGGAAAATCCTATCCTAGAGTCCACCTGACAGGAACAATATACAAAATGATACTCCTGCCTGGGGGTTAAACCTATTGTGGAAAGGGATTTTACTAGGTGAGACTTACATTTTTTATGAAGATTACATCAATATGTTTACTGTGAAATGTAAAAACTCTAGGGCACGAGGTACAAATGGACTATGTAACAGCATATTTAGGGATAAACCCTTAATATGGGTAAATATTCTAAATCACCCATTCCACCAGATCATTACCACCAAGCAACCCCAATTTTCTAGAAGACCTCTATAATGGTCCAATGTACAACAAGGGCCCAAACTTGACCCAATGACCTATAGAATGATTGCTCTACTGGATGCAGATGCAAACATATTCTTGTCTCTCATACTGAAAGAGCTGAATCTGTGGGCCAAGACCAATAACATTTTAAATAGATTTCAAACTGGGTTTAGGAGTAGTATAGGTAAACAGTTAAATGGTTAGTTAATCAATGAAATCCAGAGATTAGCATGGAATAAGATATTGGGTCCCGTCTACATGGTCAATATTGGCCTTTTGTTGGCATTTGACACAGTCAACAGGAATACACTTTGGGAAAAATAAAATAATTAGGGATTGCCAAATGTTTGACTGACTATAATGATTCATCACTAATCTGCAGGTGAGGCTGAAAATGCAAAGGCAAATCTCCAATTCCATTACTGCTAGTGGAGGCTTGAGACAAGGGTGCATTCTTGCACCATGTATTTATAATGAAGAAGGGTGGGGAAGCCTGACACCACCCCCTCCTACAAAATTCATGACATGGAAGAAGGCCATAAAACACTGCAATCACCCATTCTATTTTGGACGAATTTCCAACTGGCCTATGATTGACAAGTATGTCGAGAGGTATCCCCCAGCCAACCATACAGATCAAGGGACATACCTATATATCCATGTGTGTATAAAGAGCCACAGGCCAGGATTAAAGACACCTGTATGGACAGCTTGGACTAAACACCAAGAAGCCATGATGCCGACATTTTTAGAGACACCATGACATAGCAGCATTAGACATGAAGCACACATGTCATCCACACTTCAGGACACAAACACACACTTGAATATATGAAGAACATGATCGTACAGTTCTACAGTTAGAGGACAGATACATATACATACTCCCATTGCTTTTATTATTGTTGCCATTAGACAAACGCAGCAACACAGAAACCGCAAAGACAAGAGATCCTTGGCAAAGCATGCAGATGCTTACATGCAAATAACCCTATGGAGCTGCATGAGCACCTATGGGACCTGACAGAGCCAAGTGTAACTAACTTATAGAAATGTAGCATAGCATGGACACTGTAGAAACCGCATTATATGGTTTAGGAAAATTACACCGCATCCAAGGTCAAGAGATACAGATGACATTCCAGTCCCCAGATGACAAAGGGACAAGTTGCAGAAAAGACTAATTAATCCTCATAATTCAGAGCTGCACATCTCTAATTCATGGTCTCTGAACATGTGACATGACGCGGCCGAAGGAGACAATGGCAGTGGGAAAGGAGAACTGGTCCCAGGCCACCAGACACAGACTGCAACAAATATGCAACAATATGTAACACTTGTTGCGCCGATCAGGTGAGCACTCTCATATGCTAAGGTGGTACATACAAGTTAGAATGTAGGCAATGAAGAGGTACACAGTGAGCTGAGAATCTTTGCAGATCCCAGGCATGAGGATGTCTGCTCTAGCCAATCACAGTTTAGTACCCTTGGGGTGGGTAGCAATGGGCAAGAACCAATGGTAAGTCCACAACACTGCAACAATGTTATAGTTAGTGACTTGGAGATGGACCAGGCCAGACACCTGACATGCGAGGGCCAGTATCTTCTATAGGTAATGTAATAGTTCATACCCAATCACTTAGCCCGATAGGTTTTCTGCAGAGGGGCCCAAGTTGTGACTAAATGCTGATGCCATTGGGTAGTAAAACCAGTCTGCGAGCCGAGGAAGAGTGAGATGTGCATGTATTTTCCTTGTTCCTGTGCTGATCCCTGTCGGTTTGTCTGTAATAAACCTCAGTTTGAACTTGCTGTTGACTGAGTCCTCCATGTATCCTGGGGGAGGGTGTGGGCCCTCCAAATCTGCGGACTTCCAGTGTCCCTCTGGCATACTTGGGGGTCTGTCCCAACAATAACCTATACAATTCAGATATAGGTAAGGAGCTTGCAAAAGCTGCCTTTATTTCTCCTAAAGTAATGGGGGTCTTTTGTATATCATATGCAGACAATGTCATTCTATTAGACACCACTTGTAGTGGTTGAAAAAGAACACTGAATGACTATCACAAATACGCCACAAACAATGATCTAGTCATAAATATTGGCAGTCTAAAATCAATAAATTTTGCAATGCAAAAAGGAAAAGAGAAGCATTTAATTAGTGGCTTAATAATGGAAAACTATAGCTCATTAACAAACTAAAACACTTGGGCTTCAATGTCACCACAAGTCCAATTCAGAAAACCTTGCTCAATGGCCTGGAACAGAAGGCTATCCAACTAAGAGCTCAAATGCAATATTTTTTGATACGTTATGGGAAGTTGTCAATGAATCCCCTAATGAAATTCTACAAAGGGAAAGTTATCCTGGCACTAATGTGAGACCTACCATATTTTGGATGACTACGATCTCTCTAGACTTGAAGGTCTGATATGGAGAAAGGTTTTAGGTATTCCATTGTGCATACCAGCAGTCATAATACAGCCCAAGTTGGGGCTGAGGTCACTAAACGTCCATCGGCTATGGAAAAAACTGATTCTTTTTGAGAATCTTACTTTTCTTCCTAAGAATACTCTATACAAGTTGCTTGGTAAAAGTCTGGAGGGTGCTACTCTATGTCATGTAAAAATCATGTGAACATTCTATGGTGGCAAAAGCTGTGTTACTGTTGAACCTACTGGACACCTTACGACAAGCAAAAACACTGTTGACCCAGCATGACTGGTTCAAAAACTGCAATGGTGTGACCAGATTAAAACACTATTCCAATATACACTACGGATGTATACGAAATTAGGGGAAAGAAGTGTATATTTTGCCCAATCAGCCTTACTTTACTTGAAGAGGATGGTGATGAGATTTTGATTCAATTTGTTAACTGCAAGTGAACTGCAATCTGCTAGTTATAAATTAGCCCAAGAGGCATCTCTCTGTAAATTCTGTAGTTTGCAGCGTGAAAGCTGCAAAAATGTTTTGTACTATTCACAAGACCTTGTTTATTTTGAAAGACTGTTTGTTGGCCAGAATTTAACAGAGACATTCTTTCACTCTGGCATATTTGTTTTTACACGTTTTGAAGAGGATTAACTTGCTAGAGTGACTATTAAGTAGACCTCATGGCAGATTCCTTGTGATTTATACCTTGATGACAGTGGTAGGGAAAACATTGAGATGATTGCTGGGAGTTTTTTTATTAGTTTTACTGTTTATACAAAGCTTTTATTTTACTGCATGAACATTCTAGGTATAAGATTTATTTAGCATTTTTAAGTACATTATATAGTTGTTTCTTTATGATTTTAATTTTGTATGATGTGTAAGGTTTAATTAAACCATAGCCACATTTTAAAACATTTTTTTTAAAATGGTTATGTTAATTTGTGCTGTTCTGATGATCAGGTTCGTGCAGAATACAGAAATAAAAGTTATCTAAGTTTCAAGTTTCTCTCACGTGTCAATATAAATATATTGGCTCTATTGCATCAGCTAATATCATTTCCTTCATAAAACACTTGTCCTCTTATGTTTAACATTAGTGTACATTATATTTCAGTGTAAAACTATTCAATAAGCACTTTGTGTAATGTAAAACATTGCATTCAATAAATAATATTTACAACATTTAACATAAATGTAAATCTTGCCATTTTGCGGGTGACCAAAATGATGGCGCACCTTGACTACAAACTGGATGCATAGCTAGTACCAATTTTAGAAGAGAAAAATACAGATCCTGAAAGCATAGAAAAAAAGCAAATCCACTTCCCTGCTGCTGCATTTTCAATCCAAGAAATGTGTGGAGTCCCAGAGGCAAGATTCGGGAATCCATCTGTAGAGGAGAAGCCAAGTACCCCTACTCCAACCACCCCACTCATATTACCTGTCTGTTGGAAACCAGAGTATGAGACATAAATGGAGCAGTTGAACAGACAAAGAGCAGAGTGTGGACTACCAGTGAGAGTACCAATACCAAAGAAGATCTGGGAGGCAAGGAACCCATTGAGAAAACCGTGCCTACATACAAGACAATATGATGGCCATTTACATGAGATTCCTAAAAGAAACAGAGCAGATAAAGGGCAAAGATGAATGGTGATGTGACAAATGAGCTGAACTGACACACATAGAAGAAATGCAGAGACCAGAGAGTGCAGATGTTCTATAAATGCATTAAGAAAGTACCAAGGATAAGTGACATCTTGGGATCAAGGTGAAGAAGCGTATGCCACAGAAACAGATGAAGATATTAAGCAGGTTTAAACATCTATACATGCAAAAGAAACTACTGTATCCGGACATGTCCGATATGGGAGCTATAATGACAAAACAGATGCAGGAAGGAGATGATCCGTTGGTTTACATTTAAAAGTTCCAGGAGGCTTGGGCCTTGGAAACACGCAAATCTTGGGGAAAATCTATACTGGTATTCTATCATATATTATTCCAAGGGCTGCCAGAGAAGCAGCTCAAGAGGTTAATGGATATAGAAGCTAAACCGTGGTCAGAGATTCAGCTGAGCATTGCAAATTACTGCAGACTCTTGCAGGAAAAGAATTGCAAAAAGGACCATGCTCGCAAAGGCGAGGAGGCAAAGTAAAACAATTATCCAAATACGCCATTGAAGGGGTGATGTTGACCAGTGTAGACGGATCAAATTCACTGCAGATAGTGAACAGCCCGCAGGTGAATAATAAAAGACAGTTCAATCAAAACAATATTGGATATGCTCCTAGAAGAAGAGGATTTCGAAGAAGGGGTTGGCAAGGTAATCAAGGGAATTGGCAGAATAATCAGGGAAACTTTCAGAATAACCAAGGTGGGTTTCAAAGTATGCAGAATGCTAACCAGAGTATGCAAAATGGGCAGGTTGGGAGACCACCGCCTATATGTTGGACGTGTGTAATGACGGGGCATTTTTCTCGCACATGTAAAAGTCAAGGGATGGTGCAAAATGGCCAGTTTTTAAGAGGGGGGACGTCAAATCCACCTGAATATTCACAGCAGAATCGAGATGGATTTGCGCAGAATAAAAAAATGAAGCAGAAAGAGCCGAGAGTGCAGCAAGGCTTGCAACCACAGCAGGTAGCAATTAATCCACCACAAGGACAGTCACAGCAATCACCTATGCAGCTTCAGCAAAACACAAATGCAGGTCAGTTAATGACTCCTGGGATAGGGGATGTCATTGCCAATGGAGGGAATCCATTTATAAATAATTGGATGAGGCTATACCCGCAATAGGACAGCTCACTGGGAGATCTGATGTGTTCCATACTATCCGTGATGCCAAACCCTCATGAGGAACCAAGGGTCGACGTCAGTATAGGGGGCACACGTTTTTCATTTTTAGTAGACACTTGTGCAACGAGAGGGAACGTTTTCATTGTTTGACAATGCCATGAATACTCAGGGGTTCAGAGGAGCTACAAGCAGAGTTCCTTTCAATGAAGAATTACCAGTTTCTATAGGAGAATGTGACATGAAGGTGCCACTGCTTTAAACACCTGTCAATATATTGGGACGAGATTTAATGATTAAGTTGAATATGACAATCTCATTCACTGATGAAGATATAGTGTGTTCAACACCAGGAATGCATTACTTAAACGTGTGTGAAATGATTATGGCATTCGCAGGACAACTAGATATGAGAGCAATTCCATTAGAACCAGAGGTTTGCCAGTATGGAGTATGCATTCTGTTGTCATGTCTACCAGGCTGAGCAGGCAGGGCAATGAGAACTCCAGATGAATTTTTGTTTAGACCAAGAATACCTATGCTTGAAGAGAAGGGACAAACTTTTCCTTTAGAGATACAAGCAGCCATAGTGTGAGGGGAAATGGTTTTGCTTGATGGACACGATGATGAAGGAAAACAATGCTGCACAGTAATCGCCATTGGGGAGGTTTACAAATTGAAAAACGTCACTGATGAAGATCTGTTTGGAGATCATCCATCTGATGATGAAATAATATTTGAGATGTGTATCACTTATTGGGTAAGAGCAATTAAAAGAGAAGTTCCTCAGGAAATGATGATAGCACAAAAACATCCAGAGTATTTTGATGAAGACATGGCAAAAGTGGCAGTTTCATTATTGACCACCTGCCCCTATGACGTAGGCCTACTAAAGGGGGTTGGAGAAGTGAAGATTAAATTGAAACCAGGAGCAATTCTACCTCAAGCACGGCAATATCCTATGTCCTGAGAGGTAGATGAAGGTATTTTTAAGATGATTTCCACCATGATGGATCAGGGCATCTTAGTGACATCAGAGTCACTGTGTAATAAGTCAGTGTACTCTGTGAAAAAAGGAAGCGGGGGTCATGGTGTTTAGTGCAAGACCTTCACCCAATGAACCAGATTGTAGAGGCCGAGTTCCTTGACGGTGATTGACTTGAAAAATGCATTTTTCTCAATCACATTGCACAAAGACTCACAGGATCTGATGTCATTTACGTTCAGACAAACACGTTTTACCACAGGGGTGTTGTGAGTCTCGATCGATTTCCAACACAGTTCTTCAGATGGACTTAAGCAATATTGTTTTAGAAAGCGTTGTGTTGTAATACTTAGATGAGATTTTAGTTTGCAGCACCTCAGAGGAAGAGTGCAGACGCGATTATTTCCAGCTGATGATCATACTTGCTGACAAGGATATAAAGTTGACAAATAAAAGTTACAATATTGTCAACAAGAAGTTTTGTATATAGCACAATTGATTTGACATGAGGGGAAGAAAGAAAGTTACTCCTGAAAGAACTGAGGCTAGTTTGAAAACTGCAATGCCACACACGATAAAACACATGCAGAGATTTTTGGGATTATGTAATTATGTCAGGGAATGGGTCTTTGACTACAGCTCATATATAAGGCCTTTAAAGAAAGCACAGGCAATACAAGAAAAAATCGTGTGGACTGAGAAAATGGAAGAAGGGTTTGACGAATTGAAAAAACAATTTGCAAATTTCCAGTTTTAGGGATTCCTAATTATGCTGAGGAATTCTTTTTGTTCTTGCATACAGATGGCACTGTTATGACAGCAGTGCTCACGCTGAGAACCACGTTGGGGTACAAGCCAATTGCGTATTACAGTGGAACTTAGACCCAGTAATGAGAGGCCATTTTCTGTGCGAACAAAGTTTAGCAGCCTCCGCGTTCGCCATAGAGAAAGTTGCAAGCATAATGATGGGATTTTCCATGACGTTATTTGTTGAGCACACCCTTTTTGCCATTTTAGAAAAAAAAGGCATGTTGACTTCTCAAAGGGCTTCTGCCTATGAGGTAGTCATATCAAACCCAGCGATCAAAATAGTTTGATGTAAAATAGTGAATCCTGAGTCAGTGACAGAAGGAGAACATGTACATGATTGTGCAAACTATGAAGAGTTCTATGATGAACTCCCTAGAATAAAAGAGAATGCATTAGCAGTAGGAGAGATTATTTTTATTGACGGGTCTTCAGGGATCAATCAAAATGATGGACAGAGGTATACAGGTGCTGCTGTGGTAAAGAACACAGTAAATGGGGAATTTTGGGTGCTTATTAGTACTAGTTTCCTGTCTCATTATTCAGCACAGACTGCAGAGTTATTGGCTTTGATACTGGTGATCGAGAATCCTGTAGACCAGGAAGTAACAGTGTACGGCGACTCCGTCTATGTGACGTAAATGGTGCATGCAGGATTAGCATGTTGGAAAAGGAGGAGCGGACGGCATGCCAGTGCGGCACGCCGCCTTATTGGATAGGCTTATTAAGGCACTACAACTCCCAGTAGGCATAGCAGTCGTTAAATGCACAGCCCACACTAAAGGGGCAGATTTTATTTCACGTGGAAATCAAGCAGCAGACGCTGAGGCCAAGCGCATAGCAATTACAGATAAAGAGATGATGAATGTTGAGACTTTTGATGTGAATGAAAAAATGATTGTTTTGATGACTGTATCTGAAGGATACAACCACTGATCAAAAACGGAGTTAATGGAGCTCCAGGGGGAAGCACCTCAAGAGGAAAATAATTTGTGGACACGAAGAGGGTGTTCGTTAAACCCCTTTGAAGCATTGTGGTGACAGGACAGCACTGGTAAACGTTTGATGCCTATAGCCGTATTAAGGGTGACGCTGGAACAGTTACACTACCACACACACACGACTAGGGAGAATCTCGCTGCAATTATTGCTGAGGATTGGTTTGTGTCAAATTTAGCAGAACATGTTACATTCTTTGCAGTGAACTGAATTGTGTGTCAACAATTCACGGCTGGGCATACACTGCGCATAGTTAGGGGAGTCATGCTGAGGCCTAATGGCCCTTTTCAGCACTTGCATATTGACTATGTGGACATGATACAAGTATGTAAAGGATATAGATACCTGATCGTAGTGGTGTGTCCTTTCTCAAGATGGATAGAAGCAGGTCCATGTACACACCCAGATTCCCTCTGTACAGCAAAATTCTTAGTGCAGGAAGTATTTGCTACATGGGGAGTATGTGAAGTTATGAGGTCAGATAACGGTCCTCATTTTGTGAATCAGGTGTTTGAACAGATCAGCTTGTTGCTTGGTATAAAGCACAAGTTTTCGTTGGCTTATCATCTGCAGGGAAATGGATTCTGTGAGAGGCTCAATGGTTTGCTTAAGGAAAGAATAGCAAAGTTGAAGCTTACCTTGAAGAAAGGGTGGGTGCATTGCCCACCACTGGCATTATATGTTTTAAGGAAGCAACCGGGTTCTGACCACCATCTCACACCCCATGAAATAGTGACGGGGAGGGGAATTCAGCATCACTTCTAAATAATCTATATTTAGAAGTGATGCTGAGCCAACTGCAGATAAGTTAGGAATGGAATTGCATGATTATTTGAACTGTATGACTTCCAATATTTCTGTCATTTCAGGACAGCTGCAACGAAACAGGTGTTGAGCAAAACAGAACACAGAAGGAGATGCTTCGACAGACCAATCTCAGAAACTTTGTGTTCCCCAATTACTCCCTGGAGATGCGGTTCTAATCCACAACCATGTAAGGAAAAAGTGGGACGAACCCCGTTTTAACGATCCGTTCATTGTGGAAGATGTCAAGCGATCTGCTGTCAAAGTGCAGGGCAGGCGTGCTTGGATTTTCCTTGGCAACGTTAAAATCTTTGGTAGAGAAACTCCTCTGCCTGCACCCCTACACAAAGCAAGTACAAGCATCGAGGAATAACCAAAACACATGCAGGCGAGATCTATGATGAGGGAGAAGGACGCAGAAGCTGACAAGTAGAAAGACAAAGAGTTCAGAGCACTGTGGCTTGGTTTGTGACACTCCTTTTAAGCCATTCATAAAAGGGTTAAGGAAAGCAAATTCAAACACTCTGTGCATATCAGTTGCATGGTTAAGGGAAGATCTGTATTCGTGAAGCCACAGTAGCTTATTGACTTTGGACAGAGGCATACTTAAGCCTTAATAAGAAGAGTATTATGCCAGATTCTGATCGTGGATACAGCATTGGAAAATTGTATAGTACCCAGATTCTTTTAACACTGAGTTCCATTTGGATTTACCTATGGTGTTACCTAGTGATGACCTTTCTAGGCACGTTCTTACTAATTTCGAGTTGGTGTTGTGCTCTTTCCCTTTGTTAGTGGGGAGAACTACTCGCATACCAGCTTTCTTGCGAGATCCTAAGAATGGCCCAATTATAAGAAGATTGCTCATAGTCATCATTGAAAAATTCTTGCAACTATCTGAGTACAGCGAGGAGAGTGCAAATGCCCCTATCAACTGATGCAGCTCATAGACTGGTCAGTGTGGTGTTCTTTCGTATGATTGAGGAGTACCCACATCTTGTTGGAAGGCACACTAATGTGCTCACCCTTCTAAGGGATCTGAGAAACACTACAAATCTGAATTGATATTGGAAGGCATTACTATCTAAGTGAGCATTTATTCTGAGGGAAATCACAGGTCGGTGTAGAAACTTTCCTTCAAGGGACAGATCAAAGGTTGCTGATGAAAAAAAAATATTGATTCATTCTAAAAGAAATTTGACATGTCGTCTGGGCTGAAGTAGATTTGAGGCATAGATTGGGAGATAATCTATGTCATTGAGCTTGTTAAGACTTACTGAGGTTGTTTTTCTTCATACTAAAGAAGCATCTACGGTTCAGCTGGTGAAAGACTGATTCTAGAGATACAGTGAAAGTTGTTTTTGTCATCCAGTAAGCAGACAACTTATTGAGGACGAGTTGTTGAGTCAAGACAGCAGCTTCCAGAAGCAGTTCACAATGCTGATGTATTAAAGCTTACATTTTTCCTTACTTAGGTAATCAAGATGGGGAATCTCAGTAGAAATATAATATTAGTGCATGAAGAGAGGTGCTCCTGTTGTACAAGAAGTAAATGTTGTAGGGTGACATATCTCTGTGTCATCTATACTTGCATTGTGTTCATACTCATACTGCTCTCATTGACTGTACGAACAGCGTTCTATATTAGTGCAAATGGAGCTAAGACTCCTGTGCAGGCTTGTGAGCAGATGGAAAATGTGCGTGTGTCAACTACTAGGCAGACTAGAACCAATGTAATAATTCCTGTTGCAAAGAAAGATGGAAAATTGCATGAGCTTGAGATGGATGTCACTAACAATCCTACACATGCAAAGAGTGCCTTAGAACTTTTATCTTGACTCCAGAGACAGGCTTGGCAAGACAGGCATGACAAGGGGTTGTTAGAGGGTGAGCCTACACAAGTAATACATGCAAAAACACCTAGTCCTGTGACAATTGACCCAAAAGCAGTTTCAAAAAGAAGATCCCAGATGGAGATTATGCAAGACATTTTCATGCCTAAATGGGCTGCTGAGCAGATGAGGCATTCTGAACTTTCTCCAACTCAAGGAACACATGTAGATGTAGCCCGTCCACTGATAGATGTTTCTGTGATTAATCCAGAAAGAATAAGCTATGTTGGTATACTTCATGATTTGATTATGGAAGCTCACATGAAAAGAATGAGACCTAAAAGAAACACACAGGAAGATAATTATGAATTAAATGATTACTTTGACAGCACGGCACACTTGAGAAATGACATATGGTACGAACACATGAAGGAAGTTGGGAGAAGGACTTCAAAGGAGGAATGCTTTGTATGTGCATTCCTGCCATACAGCTTGGGGAAGTCGAACATCTTCATAGCTTTTGAAATAGATGTCCAGACAGCACATTGTCTTTCACACATAGCACTTTGCAAAACCAGAGGCCAGTTTATGGGTTGTGATGCTTCTCTCAAATGGGCAACTGAATGAACAGATCCAGATGAAGATGATTAGACAAGAAACAATGCCAAGACGAGCAATCATGTGATCAGATACGAACAACCTGGAGTAAAAGGAGCTGAAATCAGATGGGAAGTGAACAAAAAACTTAAGACCGCAGGAAAATCTACAGACGATATTCAAATTTGGAATAACAGAGGTCAAATGCAGATCTGGGATCAGTGTTATCACTAGATGGATGGGAAAAAGGAGTGGTGATCTGCAGAGCCTGGATGGTAACTAATCATCTTGAATCGACTATTTTGAATGCACAAGAGCAGTGTAAACCGTTATGGCCAAGGCTTTCTAAACTACTGACATAGGTTGAAAACAGAGGAGGACCCGTACACATGGTGTCTTTGGAAAGTTCAAAGCTGTGCTTCAGAAGTAATGGTGCAAGAAAAGTTGGAGAAAATCAGAAATGCAATCATATCTTTGATTCATTAGGAATGATGCATGGAACAGCAGTAGTCATGGATCATCATTGGGCTTGTGGATCCAAGGCATACATAAGGCTACCTAAAGGCTGGGGAGGAATATGCACATTGGTGAATGTCCATGTTCCAGCATTAGTGATTCCAAAGAGTGATCTGAATCTTGACAGTGTTCCAAATGCAGATGCTCACCTGAGGAAGATGAGATCTGTGGAGCTGATAAAGAGGATGAAAAGAGAGAACTGTTTTTCAGCAAAGTCAATAGAAGCTTTTGACTCCCATATGAACACAGACTGTTCAGCCAGACCTTTTCAGTGTTCACGTTGATCTTCATGCCAAGAATCCAGGTTGGAGCAAATACCAAGTGGCTTCAGATAACCAGATGGGAATTGCTGCAGACAATTAACACAACCATAAAGGGATTCAATGCAATCAGAGAAGTGATGCCCGAGGGCAGCTGTGTGCTTTAAAAATGCAAATAAATAAAAATAAATAAAAATGAGAGCCAAAAGACTGATGACGCTCCAGAACAGATACGTCTTGGACATGATCACAATAATGGGTGGAGGTGTTTGTAAAAAAATCGGAGAATCATGTTGCACATTCATACCTTCTCATGATGACGAGAATGGAACCTTGACAGAGGCCCTAGACATGTTGACGAAACTCCATGGCCAGATGATAGATGAAGTAGAAGACATTGCTGATGACAGCTGGTTTGGATCACTCTTCTCTTGGGTTCCACAATGGATGGCAGATATGTTCAAGTTTCCTGGAGCCCTGATATTGTTGGTGTTGCTTGGATTCTGTGTGATCAAGATAATAATCTCACAGTGCAAGAAGACAGCAAAGAAAGCTATAGGGATGAAGATTATGATTGATGTTGAACCAGGATGGAAACCCAAGGATCTGACAGATGAAGAGATCAGAGACTGTGTGAAGGCCAGTATGCATGCACCTGAAGGAAAAATGTTCCTGTACCCAAAGAACCATAATAAATATCTGGGAAGATGGATCTATTGCAGTCCAAATGGACAGTGCATGCTCATGACATGGAACAAGGATGAGCATGTGAAATCAGCAAGATGCCTGAAGGGAGTCATAGACAAGGATGTCTAGACGTGAAGGATGATGAGAAAGTGGTCGATGAATCGCCCATAGGGGGGAGTGTAGAGGAGGAGCCAAGTACTCCTGCTCCAACCGACCCGCCCATATTACCTGTCTGTTGGAAACCAGAGTATGAGACATACCCAGAGCAGTTGAACAGACAAAGAACAGAGTATGGACTCTGTGCAGTACCAGTGAGATTACCAATAGCTAAGAAGATCTGGGAGGCAAGGTACCCACTGAGACAATGTGATGGCCATTTAAATTAGATTCCTGAAGAAACAGAGCAGATAAAGGGGAAAGATGAATGCTGACGTCACAACTGAGCTGAAATGACGCATATAGAAGAGATACAGAGACCAGAGAATGCAGATATTCTATAAAGGCATCAAGAAAGTACCAAGGTTAAGTGACATATTGGGATAAAGGTGAAGAAGCTTATGCCACAGAAACAGATGAAGATATTAAGCTAGTTTATACATGTACAGATGCAAAAGAAACACAAGCAGCAAAGTAATCTTAAAAAGCTAGCCTCAAGCTTTATAGTAAATAGATTGCGGTAAGCACCAATAAATATATAGGTGCATCTGAATGAGTAAAAGATGGATGTTTCCACTACGCATTATAAGCAGTGCTGGACATTAAGCAAGAAGGCCTCATTTCAGTTTGTCATAGTTAAAAAGCAAATTGAATTTACAAATGAATCTCAGCAGAAGGAGTTGTATGAGCCAAGAAGCCAAGGTTTTATCAGAACTGTTATTGGCTGACATTGGATACAAATCGTGTGAAAGAACAGAGACTCCTGTTCAGAAGGCTTGAGCAAAACAAATGACGCCAGAGGACTATTAGAAAATAATATTAAATACACGATAAGGCTTGATTTCATGGTGTCCAGTCACGTGGAAGCAGGAATTTGGACGATCAAGGTGTTCACACCTACACACGAAGGCAGGATGTGCCCACACTACCTAAGTTTCTCAGAGCACAGTACAAACTCAAGGCCAAACTTCAAAGCACTAATTGACACTGGACCATTGAGGTGATGATGGATTGATACATTAATTGGTGGGAAGCCTGGGTTAAGACGAGCTCACCAGCACCTGGATGTTCAGTCTGCATGCTGCTAGATATAGGTGGACATGTACTGACAGGGGTTAAAAGCCAACCAACTGAAGAGGACCACAAAATTAAGGGTCCTATAGTTTGTGTAGCCAATGGAACGTTGTGTATTTAGTGACGTTCATAGTGGTCATTTTGAGGGGAGGACTTAGTTGCCCCACCTGATGTTAAATACCCTATCACTCTCCTTCACGGCTCTATACTGATATGGAACTTATACTTAGATATTCACTTAGAGCCTATCACTTTCCTCAATAGGTTTTGTAGTTTGCCACGCAGGATGACATGGGTAAGTGACGCAGGTCAGCACGTCACTGATGACAATTTTGCATGATATAACCTCCGTTTTTACTAAAATGAGTTGAGTAAAAGGATTGAGCGAGTGCTGATGTTCGTTGTACTCCCTGTTTTAGATACTTGATATTAAAACTGACTCTCTTTTGCCAAACTGCCTGAGTCGTCTTGATTATTGATGTATGAATAAAATCTGCATCCCCATCCATCTACACGGTATTGATATTCATCTTAAAGGGCCGGCAACCCAGTTCACATCTCTTACCACTACTCACTCCTGAAGCAATCCCCCCTCACAGATGACAGTAAGCTTCCACTTTGGATCAGAGTATTGCTTGACACGATATAGGAAATTAGGCCTTAGTTTCAGATGACCCAGGAATCTAACCTGGGTCACCAAAGCCTTTGAAGGGTCCCTTAGCCATGGAAGGGAAGTCAAATGTTTCATCTGATTCCACATATGTGTCTATGATCCCGACATAGCTTCTTCTTCACCAGTGGGCGAACGTAACTCGACAAGCATAGGGTGTTATACATAATGAGGTTATATGTATTTGTCGGTCGCTTTTAGGTTTTTAGGTTTCTAACTTAGGTTTCTAACTTTGCTTTTGAAACAAAATTGAAAACAATAGAATTCCTAATAAACTAGTTTGGTTTGTAGAAGATGCCTACCAAACAAGCAATGTCGTTGCACATGCATGTAGAACACAACAGATCCAAAGGCACCTGGCCTCTGAAAACCTGCTGCCTGCCTTAATAACAGCCTATTCATTAGGCTGCAAAACATGGTCAAACCCTGGGACTTGTAGTTCCGCTTTGGGCACGCTCGACGCGAAGCCCAGAAACGCCTGCCTTTGCCTGAATAACAGCCTATCCTTTAGGCTGTTATACGTGGCCTAACGCTGGAACTTGTAGTTCCGCTTTAGGCACGCCCGACGTGAAGCTCAAAAACACACACGCTACTTTATGCATGTGACCTCGCTAAGGTTCTTTTTCTACTTAGCTTACATCCTGGGCACGAACAACCCGTATCGCCGGGGGGAAAGGCGAACGTCTGGAGCTTTTGATGCAAGCAAGTCTAGTAAGTGATTACAAATATGATAACAGGCCTTCTGCAATATGTGTGAGTGCGCGCGCACCTTTTGTCATACTCCTTCTCGTACCAGCATGTATGCGCGCGCGCCAGGCTAGTAAGATATGGGGTTTGTTATTCGCCCCACAAACTCTAAATTACATAGCTAGTTTTTCCCCCCTAGCTGGAGGGAATCACTTACACAGCCAGCCGCTTATTGCTTTAACTAACCACATGGAGGATAGAAAACAGATTGGTAACATGCATTTCGAGTGATGGCCACATTTTCAATTCCTACAGCACATCAATTCGAATAGTTGCTGTTCTCTGGACCATTTCCTGCCACCATTACAACCATAGGGTACATACCCATTGCAGTGTAAAAGGTTAGTACATGACATACAACCCGTGTTTAACCGCAAGATGTGGTTTCTCTGCTACTCTATTTTCACTCTGAGTGTGGGTGCTCGACACACAGATATGTCAGGTGCTAATGAATCACAAGTAACAATGTCTTGCCACCTATGAATACTAACACAACCATGGAATGGTTGGTGGCATTCATTTGTATTCTCAATGTGCACAATTGGATCACTTTGGGTGTCCTTGATCTATATGAGGAGTCACAGCTACTTGAGCTGATAGTCTCCTAGCAGTAAAGCGCAAGGCAGCTTCTGGGATCTGACCTTGGTTTATTAATTTGTTTTCTCCATAGGTCATCTTTTGGAACCTTCCTGCATTGGCGCTAGCTAACGGGGTAAATTATACACCCTGTGGCATATAGATGGTGAATGAATACTGAGTCTCACCCTCTCTTCCCCTGTTCTAGAAGGCTGTCCTGATGAAAGTGGTTACACCCAAAATACACCACTGAAACCGGTAGACAGAGGTTGTCACATGACGGAGAACTAAATACCCTCTACCTTATCATGAACAACCTTTTATATATGTCTTTTTCTATGTCTGTTTTTTGTAGCCTCACGCCCTGTCCTATTATTTAAAACCTGGTTGGACAGGACCATGTGGTCTACATGTCAATCTTTATTTTATTTGTCTTCTTTAAAAAACCGGCACATCCCCACTAGGGATTATCTGCTGTATTGATAAACCTACACCACAGCAGCACTACAATATTGTGCCGAGCCTTTCTTTAAAAAAAACTGAAAGATTTTTAACTTGTAAAGTTACCCTGGGAAGTCTAGTGCTGTCTATGGGATAGTAAAAGTAATATGTACCCATAATAGACAGTTCGGACTGGTCATCGTCTTTTATATGTGCTTTCAGTCCGAGGTGTGAACTTTACTTTTACTTTTACACGTCTAACTGCCTTTATTTCCTCTATGAGGCCATACAGTAACCAGGGACATGCAGGAGTCTAACAACCTTGACGTTGTTACTATTTTTCAAAAATAAATTCTCTTTGACTTCTTTTTCTGTCCTCGTTTTTGTAAGTGGCACAGCAGCGCTTCCTAAGGAAAGTTTGTTTTCCCTATTTAGAGGGCTAGGACAGGGATAGATAGAGATTTTCTCTCTGTCCTACTGTCTTTCAAGACCGACCCTGTATCTCCCTGGTCACTTATTCTTGCGCAGCGCCTTGCTGTTTGATTTGCTCCAAATGGGATTCCCATACTGCCTCATTAATATTATACAGTTGTGTGATGCCCTCTTCATTGTGTTACAATACTAGCCTGTTAGGGCTTCACCCTGTTCACTGTACTCTCAGTGCCCTTGGGTTATAACGATATAGGAAACAACAGAGGTATAGGCAGGCCTAAGCAACCACGTGAAATTCACTGATTTGTCCACCAGAGCTACAAACATACTTATAAGTGACTCCTTCTTAACAAATCCTCTAGGTTGGACAGATGTTTTGGACATCTTAGCTTCTTTAAGTGAAAAAAGCCCCTTGAACTTCCTGATATTTACTCCAATAAACTAAAGATCTACCAATGGAGTGAATGATAGTTTTTTCCCAAATAAGGGGCAGAACAAATTCCAAGTGGGTGTTAAACACATGCTGATATGGATAACATTATTTTTGAAAAAGTCAAAATGAAACAGACAGTCATTCCAATATGAGTGTTAGAGGTCTCCCTTATGCGCAGTAAATTGAAAATGGTTCACTGACCTTTGTTAATACTAAAAGGGTTGATCTGAGGCTAAAAAGGAAACGCTGCAATTCATAATGATGATTTGGACATCAAATGTGAGGTCCTGCTAAAGAGGAGGCCACCTAAGAATGTGAAGGTATGATTCTTCATTATCCCGAAGTGAAATGAAATCCAATTTTCACATCAATTTCTAGATTTACTGTATTCACATCTGCATGATAATGATGAATCTTCAAAAAACGATTTACCGAATTTAAATCAAAAGTGTATCTAGATTCCAGTGTCTGCCTTGGTGCTAGAACAAATGGAATATAGACTAGTACCAAATTCTATCAGCAGTACTTTCCCAGATAACTGATAACCTCAGTTAAACAATCATCTTCACATGATTGTATGGAGAAGGAGTCACCAGAGTACCCAAATGCCAATGGAAAGAATCAACGCACAAGGTGGTAACCTCCCTAATTGTACAAATGAACCCGTTCTCTGAAATTGTGTCATCCCTTACCACTGGAGTTAACATATCTGTTCTGGCTTCCCCTGGTCAATACCTCTTTTGTTAAAAGTAGATTTTCCCTTAATCATTGTTAAATGGCCAATGTATTCTGCTGAGGAAGAAACCTAGCCTTGATCCCTCAGATTTATCAAACTGTTGACCCATCACCTATCTAACTTTCCTGGGAACATTCTGTGGACACTGTCCAACAATGTATCTCTCGCATAATTTGCCTACTTCCAACCCCGGTACAACACAGTGGTAGTACATTTTTATGTTTTGGCTGGTGCCTTTTGCATGCTGGATTCTGGTGGGACCTATCTCCTGGTTCTTCTTGACCACTCACCTGTATTTGATACAGACAACAATGTGTGTAGGTGGGCTACGCCATCTAAAACCCCTTACCCCTGCGCTGCCATCACCCATCTTTTTAAATATCTACATGGAACCTCTGGGAGATCTGTGTTCAGGGGTTGAAGTTGATGTTCACCAATACTTGAAAAATACACAACTCTATCTTAATGTCTCATCTCCAGATGATATTCTCCTTCTATGGGACATACTTGGTTCTACCAAGGACAGGCTATTTGAACTTCCTCTAAAACAGAGTTTCTTCAGATTTTGTTTTCTGCTTTTTCTTCAACAGTTTTGTTTATTTGATTGGCTTGATCCACTCACTTTTTTAGGTATCAATCCTTCTTTAGTGTCTTCTAAATAATCACTTGCTGTACTTTGGATTCTAAACTGATTATTGTAGCGATACTTATCATCTTGCTCAATCTCTGTTTTTCCCAGTTATCCCTGCTTCGTGGGGTAGAATGATACATGCCATCTTCAGACTTTAGTTCTGATGTACAAGCCTTTGTTTTTTACTATATGATATGATATGGCATTGTTCATGCGTGGATGGTGATAGGTCTGCTTGTAACTACTCTGTCTCCAACTCTGTCTCCCTACAGTACGTTACTCAACTCAGCCACTAATGTAAGCCTGAGTGCACAAACATTTGCTACTCGGAGGAAGGTTCCCAGTGAATGAGCCAAGTGCCTAACAAAAATTAAGCTAATCCATCAATGCAAGTGTGAGGAATAGTCTCTGCAACAATGGATCCATGAACTAGGAATAAATGGACAACTCCATGGTGGATAATGTTTTATTAATTATGAAGCTACAGAAGTACTTGGTTGGTCCAAATATAGGCACTTGGTGCGCAAACACAGCATTCTAGTATTGGGACTCTCAAAGTCTTGCTGATATTTGAGTGCCGCTGCGGGGAAGCATTGGTCCTGAAGAAAATGGGGGAATAATGCTACAATGCGGAAACTGGTTTACCATTCTGTGTTATATAATCTCCAAATTAGTTGAGATATATAGCTATTTTAATAGTTTCTCCACTAATTCTTCACATTTAAATAACGGGTGTTTAGTATATATTATTTTCTGATCCCCGCTCTTTTAACCAGCACCGCCATTGAGTAGATGTGCAAGGAAGAATACAATTGGTCACTATGCAATCCGAATAATGTGTGCTTTTAGTTGCACAGTTGTATTATAGGAGAGGGACAGTGCTCCTGTTCTCTACCCACTTTTATATAGGCAATGTACCAGCAAAACCTATGGTGATCTTTCATCTTTCCCCAGTAGGATACATCTTAGTTGTTCTATGGGGACAGTTATTTATAGAGAGAAATAATAGGTAGTGATTCGCCTATTGTTATGTTTTGAGTGGACAGACAATTGAACATATATTCTGTCTGATCTTTCTTCGTTGGTTTCTCATTCACCTGTGTTCACTGTTCAAAATTTGCTGTATCAAATGCAACGTTGCGGTGCTGGTTTAACTATATTATTTGTAGACAAGCAATCTGAGGGGTTGAGACACACTAGGATTGTTGATGTTCTGCTCATGAACGTTCCTTTGTTTAAGCATGCTTCTTTTTCGGCTCATTAGTTTTCACCAGCTGCTCCCCGAGCCTGAAATTCTCTTCGTGTGTCCATTCACCCCCTTCTATACTTGACTTTAGAAATTATTTTAAACTCACTTCTTTCACATTGATTACCGTAAATGATTTTGATTTGATATTTTGAGGAGTTCATTGGAGAGTGCAGGTAGGCAGAAGAAGCCCTGCTTGTGGATGAGCGTTTCATTCTGGACTGTGGATTCTTAGTTTTTTTCAAACGTGCAGGCTCCGCCCCCTTTCACCCCAACTGCCTATAAAAATATCTGTCTGTGCGCATCTGTGCTTGCGCATTTGAGGAGCGCATTGGAGAGTGCAGTTACAAAGTTGGGCAGGGGGGTTTTGGACCTCCAGGTGATCTTGTTTTTGCTCACATCTACTGGGCTGGCTCTATTACTTTCCTGCAATTGTCTTTTACATCTCTGTATAGCACGTAAGTGCTTTGTGACGCATCCAAGCCTATGTTCTTTTTTATTAACACATAGGGAATTAAGTTTGTATGACAGCGTGTACTGGTTAAAATCAGCCATGCCGCCTCTTAAGGAAATTGCTAACTTCATGCACCAAGGGAAGTCCAAACTGGTGAGGGTGCACACACCTGATTCCGTACCACAACAAGTTAATGTATCTCGGCAGCATGCTCGGTCACTAACATCTGACATTAGGAATTTCTGCAGTGTGGAGCGCCCTGTGAAGGCCCTCTCTGCAAGTGAGTTAGCTGACCCCAGTTATCACACGTCACCACGCCATGTCAGCAAAGCCCCTGTGGAGGATGATATGCTCATCGATCTGACTGAGATCACCAATTCAGCAATTGTGGCAGAACTGCCGGTTCTTGAAAAATATCCATCAGACAAAATAACACAAGGAAAGAATCGCCCATTGGGGGTGCCATGAAACTGTTGTGGACGTGGCCCCAATGATAAATCATCAGAATTCTGTCACAACTTTAGCACAAATTCACACAGATGCAAGCCTTTTGTCAAATGTCACCCATCCCGAAACTATTACAAGCAACGATGCACTTGTAGTTAATAGGACACATTTTTCACCTGCTACTAACTTGGCTGCAGCTGAGTCAGCTGTTTGTCACAATGAAACCCCGGTGTAGAAGAGATAATTGAGACTCGGGCTACACCTGTGCGCACATCTAGACTCCCTCCCATATGTTTATTCCAATCTCTAATCATGTACCCCAACTCTACAAATAATTCAACGCTTCTATCAATTTCATTTACTAACCCCACACTACTCAGAGTGTCTCTCCCAAAGTCAGAGGCCTTGCCCCTTGTTGAAATCACACTGTGAGCTATGAATACAGCCCTAATGTCTTTAGCCAAATTGTATGAATATTCAGATGCCAAAATCAACAAACTGACATGTTAACAGGCTTACCTGCCAAATGTGAAATTACCGAAACTATTGGTTGTGCACATGCACAGAGATCAAGGGGTGGTGACGGTGCCCTGCATGTGCAGGACTTCTCTATTGCTCTGATTACAAATTCCCAGTCACCAGTGTCGCCAGTCGGGACAATTCTCATTGCTTTGCAGGAATCCTCCAAACCTGATATCTTTCATGACTCCCTGACCTGCAGCACCACTGGAACCGGCATATTACAGTGCTCCACCTTTACAGACCTCTTTCAAAGCCGCATTCACAGTTTTCTTTGGCTCTAAAATGTTGACTCAATCCGCTAATATGTCAAACAATCAAAGAACCAGAAGTCCCTATCTGGATCTGCACAGGCAGGATCGCAAATATTTATGTAGTCCCTTTCAATGCCAGCTAAATACGCTTTGCGTGTAAAAAACACCATCACACAAAAATATGCTAACATAGCCCGAGCCAAGAAAGCAACCAAGAAATCCAACGCAACAACATCCCCTGTCCCCATAAGTTTCAGTGTAATGCATCATGAACCTTTAGATGATCAAATATATCTGGCTGAACTGCTAAACAATGGGCCAGACACAAATGAGGATGTTTCATCAGAGGTTTCATCACTAATAATGACTGCGCCGATTTCAAAAGCTGCTTCTTCTGCCATCCCTTTGTCTGCCACTACGCAAGCGGCCAAGTTTCCTACATTGGAACAGAGGTGAAATGAAATTGCAAAATCAATCACTTTGTTCACCGCCCTCGCAAATCCAAATCTACTGTCACAAATCCACTCCTCTGCTTATCTGAGGGAAACTGGTTTTGCACAAAATATGTTGATGCAGTCAGTAATTCAACATCAGATTATAACTCACATAATTCAAAAGATAGTTAAGTGAAGGCCTCTCACCATGTGATAAATTGCGAACATTTAATACTTCAATGCAGCGGTGGATCTTATCCGGCATATGCTCTAAATAGCAATAGCATACCAAGGCCCTAATTCATGGAATGATTTGTGTAAAATAGGGGGTTTGCGCGCAAATTCGCATGCAAGCACCATTTTGTGTATTCATGGAACACAGTGCAAGGGGCTTACCAGTGACTTGCAAGGAATCGGCGTTGGTCCAACACGTCACTGCGACACCATGAACGCCTTGCATGAGACTCGTAGCGAAGGGGTATTAGGTTCTGCGCAGTCATCTAAAAAGGGGGCGGAACACGTGGAATGGGGAACAACCAGCGGAAATATGGGTGTTAAGAGGGATGTACCAAAGTAAAATCCGTGCAACACACACACGCGTGCCAAAAACCTTTATTCATGGAATTGAAGAGTGCTTGCCGGCGCCCGGTAAAATACGTGCAAATCCTGAAAACCGTACGCCACGTGATAGCTGGCAGATACGTCAATGCGTACAAAAACAAATGCATAAAAAGCCTGTGCGATCAACAAACGCGCGTATACAGCTACGATGAATTAACCATTTGTCATAGAGTTGATGGTGGGACACCACAGGAGGAGGAGGATGGCCAAGGCCTGGATTTGTCTACCTAGGACAAGCCTTTTTGGTATTTCTCATGACCAAGTCTATGGCAGGTATAGGATTCCACCTCATATCCTATTAGACATGGTCACGGAGTGGGAGGATGATCTTACATCACCCACCCTGTGCTCCAAAGCACTGAGACTCTTGGAAAAGGTGCTCAATGTACTGCATTTTTTGGCCACTGGGTAATTTCAGTGGACAACTGCCATAGTTGGGGGCATTTCACAGCGCACGCAGTCACGCTGCCTACACCAGGTGTTGGCAATAATGAATGCACGCTCCTCAGTCTGCAGGAACATCTAAATGCCCAGGACACCTGCAGGAAGGCAGGCTGTGGTCTAGGATTTTTATGAGGTGGTGCACTTCCTAGAGTGCTTGGTGCCATCGATTGCACCCATGTGCCTCTATATCCACCTAGGGTGACAGAGCACATATATCACAATCACAAGCACTGGTATTCCATCAATGTGCAGGTTATATGTGATGCCAAGAGTGTCATTACATGTGTATATGCAAACTATCCAGGATCAACCCATGATAGTTTCATATTCAGAATGTCACCCCTACACCAGGCCCTGGAAGCTGGGAGGCATGGCAACACATGGCTCATTGGTGAGTATAAAGGCCCATGCACATGCATGCATGTCACACGCACACACATACACACCAATGACAAACTTCTCCCCTGTAGAGGGGACAGTGCCTACACTCTGAGCACCTACATGATGATGCCAATACAGAACCCTGTCACACCACCCCGGGTAAGATACAACACTGCCCATATTGCAACTCAGGGTATAGTGGAGCGCACATTCAGAGTACTAAAGTCACGTTTCTGCTCCCTTGACCACTCTGGTGGTGAATTGCTGTATGCACCACCATTAGTGTGCAGGATCATTGTGGCAGCAATTGTCCTGCACAATGTTGCAACACAGCGTGGCGTACCGGTGGACATGGTGGTACCCCCACATCTGCAACCACATGCATGCCGCTTGCGCATGGCAGGTGAAAGGGCACGTGGCGAGGCAGCCCATACCCAGTTTGTGGCTACATTTTCACCTAAAATCCAACCCTGTGGAGTGCACACAGCCCTGGCACATTCCAGGTGCCATGCAATGATGACAAAGGGACGATCATCTGGGCCCACCAAACCACCCTGAGAATGCGTTCTTGGAAGTGCAATATTGTGTGCATCCCTTTGAACTAAAACAAATTTCATTTTGTGTTTCCATAAGAAACACATAGAAGAGGGACTATGCCACTACCACAATACCAAATTAGACATCCAATTGTCTGTGTGTCACATAAACCGTCCCACATGTCATGTTAAATAATCATCAGACTGTGCTATGTTATGTAATTTCAAAGGAGACAGAAAAATGGCCAATACATAATACAGGTGTCTCAATGCGCTCAACGATGCATGGAACAAGTACAAAAATAACACCTGATCATAGAGATCCATAATATTCTGGACAGGACCAGTAATTTTCACGCTAAACTATACTACACTATCAACAGTGCATGTAACAGTGAATCTGTCGGACAGTGATTCATCATATTTTCACAAGTGCATCAATATGCCATCATGCAGGGACCGAGGACAGGGTGAAACAGACAGACACTGTACCTGCATGGAGCAATCGGGAAGAGCAAGTGCACAGATGTTCAGAGGGGTGTGGTATTCGGAGGGTGGTAACAAGTTCAGGGGTGGTTCAAGTGAAACCAGTCAGTGGATGCTTGGCTAAATGCAGAGAGATGCAACTCTCTCTGGTCATTCCCCAAGTGCAGTGATGATGACACTAGACCACGTCACAGAGGCAACTGCCCCACAAATTGCTGTGGTTGACAGGGGCGTTTGAGACCTTGAGGCACATCAGCAGAGAGTCATCAAACAGCCAGGACAAAAGGAAAGGAGAGAGTGAGAGAGCAGAGGGATAACTTAGCGGGAAAGAGGGAGAGAATTGAATTGATTGTTCATTTGTATAGCGCCTATACACAAAGTTTTTCAAAGCGCATTCAAGGAGGGAGTAACATGGGAGAATACAGTTACATTCTTACAAGTCCTTCAATCAATTCAGATTGTGAATACAAAATATCTTAAGAATCCTGACAACATTTCGGATAGTACAAGTGCAAGGAAAAATATAGGAGGCGGGGCAGCGTGTGGGGAGGGAAAATGAGACAAAATAAGCAGTTACATTACAATTCCTGATGACAGTTGATGTAGTGTTGGAATATTAACAAGAGGAGGGGGTAAAGAGGGTTATGGTGTGAGGGAGAAGGAGAAGAACAACACAAGCAACTAACATACTAGGTCTGATGAGGATTCATAATAGTGCTGGAGGGGGACGTGGGAGGAGAAGACAATGAGGGAAGGGGGAGAGACAAACAAGTAGCTATCAGAAAGGTCATGAGATAAATGATAGAGTAAGTGCTAATGTACAGTAATAGGGAGGGGAGGAGGAAAGGGCATGTGGATGAGAAAGCCAGGTGACTACAATTACTATGCCTGACAGCAATTGAGGTAGTGCTGGAATTTAACAGAAGAGGGGAGGGGAGGAGAGATAAGGGGTGAGGGAGGAGGAGGCCAAAACAAATGACCAATGTACTAGGCCAGATGATCTTTCAGAGTAGTGCTGGAGGGGAGAGGTAGGAGAAGAACAAAGGAGGGGGGACACAGACAGGCAACTATCATACAAGTCAGGAGGCAGGTATGGATAGCAAAGTGCTAGAGAATAAATATGGGGAGAAAAGGGAGGGTAACAACACACCATCAAGGGAGACCAGAGGGGAGTGGGGGCACAAACAACCATCACAGGGTGCAAGTGGGGGTGGGGGAACACACATAGCCATCACAGGGGGCAACGGGGTGAGGGGAACACACACAGCCATCAAAGGAGGGAAGGGTGGTGAGGGGCACACGCACAACCATCATGGGGTGTAAGGGGGCTGAGGGGAACACACACAGCCGTCACAGGGGCAAGGGGGGGTGATGGGAACAAACACAGCCATCATGGGGGCATGGGGTGAGGGGCACACACACAGCCATCACAGGGGCAATGGGGGAGGGCCACACACACACTGCCCCATTCCCATGCAAACACCACCAAAGTGTCAGCAAATGCCATGCACTCACCTGTCTGTGTGAACTCACCTGTCTTGCAACGATGCACACCATTGGGAGATACTCTACCTACATGGATTGCAATGCAGAGTAACAGCACGAAATACATGTACATAAATGATCCCAGTTGACACCAGAAAGAATATATGCATACAACACCGAGTGCAGAAGCAACACAGGGTGACATAGGGTGAATGGCCATTGACATTGATATGTACAGGAGTACAGTGTGCTAGGCCAGAGCGAGGGAGAGAGAAAGTGGCAGAGAGAGTGAATAACAAGGAAATGACAGATCAAGACGTTCATGGCCTGGTATAATGATGTAAAATGACATGCTGCACAGCACAGTCAGTGTGCCCACTGAGGTATCATGAGCTACACTCAAATTACCACAATGCTACGTGAGCATGCAAAGGACATATAAGAGAACCGACACATGCAGCAAAGTTGACCAACGATGAAGGATGCCCAACATGCAAGACAGTGCAAATAACTGTGTATGAATGTTGAAAATCCCACATGTCCTTCGCCAGTAAGTGTTTCCTAATTTGTTAAAGGAACAACATTGTCTGGTGGAGGGCATGAAGAGTGTAGACTTTGAATGGTGCAGGATGTCTCAGCCAGGACAGCAGTCACCACCACATCACGGATTACTGGAACAACATGGGCAAACATATCAAAACAATTATTGTACAGTATATTTTGACACAGCACCCATGTGCCCTGGAAAAACAAAGCTATGGTTACCTGCACATGCAGCCAGGTGCACCCCCATGCAAACATGCTAGATGAGTTCAATAGGCATGCCTGCACGTACATCACTGCACATGTCTAGTACCTGAGGAGTTAATGACACACATCAAGGGCAAAAATGCAACAAAAAAAACAAAGACCACAACCAGGAAAGGGCAAATCAAAATATGACATGCCAACATCTGGCCTGGGGGGTGGGAGGGGAAAGAAAAAAACTGTGGGGGAAGGTCGACCCAGGAGGGGGCAGGGGCAGGGTGCACATCAACACCCAAATGTGTGGATGTTGATAAAAACAATTCCCTCCATGGGTACATGAACTGCACGGCTATCATGGATTGGGAGGGCTGTCACTGTTGTTGCCACTTTCCTGTGTAGAATGCGAAGGTGGTTGTGGTAAGGGAGGTTGACCACATATGGTCCTGGGATGGTCTTCCATGGCAGAGGCCAGGCGGGATACAGATGAATGCATCTGCAACATGAAGCCTCAGAGGTCCTCATGCAACACCTCATGGGATGCACAGTGTTCCTGACATGGTATGAGTCAACAGTTGCATCAGCTGGTCCCATTGTGTACTGCGGGCTGCCGCTAGCACTCCCTTTGAAGCTTTGAGGGCCAGTAACTCTTGCCTCAGGGCTTCCCTGTGGACCTGACCCTCTGTAAGCAGGGATGCCTGCAGGGACCTTAGTTTGGCCCGTCAGCTCATGTTGCTGGCCTCCAGGTGCAGCCTGTGTGAGCGGCATGTGTACCGCAATGCCTACAGCAGGTGCTCTACCTGTGTTTGTCAGGAGAATATGGCATTGGCCACCCTATCCATACCCTGAGCCAACATCTGATAGGAAGCACCCTGGTGCTGTGCAATACGCAACAATGACTGCTCCCACACTGTCTCCCCAGCCTCAACATGTCCACCACGTGTGCGTGCCCCACACTTGCCGAACCCAAGGGAGCATGGCCCTTGTTTTGAATCTGCTGTCTGTGACTGCAGGACTGCATCCCTCCCTTGGTCATCCATCCCAGGACTGGAAGCCAACAGAGGAGAGTGATGCCTTGCAGCCATAACCACCACAGATGGATGTGGCAACACCGACTGGCCCTGTGAGGGGACGTTACCCCCTGCAGATGCACATGCTACATCAGCACCATCACTTGATGCACTCGTCTCCAACAGCATAGAGGAATGGACGCCCGGCTCACAACCAGGGCCACTGATATCACTGGTGGTGGACTCATTCCCAGTCATTCTGCGGATGGACTGTAGCACCAGTGGATTCTCATGGGCTGCCACAACACGTCTTCCACTGGTGCTATGTTGGTGCTCAGCCTCCCATTCCTCCTCTACCTCCTCTCCTGAATCTGGTGGCTCATCACCTGCACATTGACACATAAAGACATGAAGAATCATGTTAATTGCATCTAGTACATGCATTGTCAACACATTTACATGCATGTTAATTTGCCATAATTTGCATTAATACACTGTCCAAAAAAAAAAACTGAAATCATGGCATATGCAGACTTGCCACCACATCTCATGTCCATGACCATGTAAGCACTGCAGACATTGCCAACAGACTTGTGTAGTGTTCCAGGTGTGTGATGTAGAGAGAGTGAGGACATGTGCTGGGAGATATGAAGAGGAGACAGTGACACACAAGAGGGAGAGGGCCATGCAGCCATGGGGGGGGGGTGTTCAGTGTGGCGGGTCAACATGGATGACTCCCGACACATTTCTTACAAGGGGCTCAGTGCCATCCCGACACATTTCTTACAAGGGGCTCAGTGCCATAGCTGCAGCAGGGATTTTCACATTATAGTAAAATGCTAAGTCACTCATGGCACTATGTCACTCCCGCTGACAGTGTTCTTGGAAGGTATGTGTAGCACGAAGCCACCTATGGACATGTGTGGATGGAAATTCTATTACATGCAGTGCATGATGGATATCACATGCTTCAGACACAAGCACTTGACCGGCATAGCTGAGTCACTAACATCACTGATGTACATAGCCAGATGCCATGTTGTGTTGGCATGCTAGAAATGTGTATTGGTATCTGACGGTTGTGGATGACTGCTGTCCCAAAGCCATGTTCAACCGATGTGCAGCACATGTGTTGTATGCACTTTGCAGTACACTAAGCATGAGTCAGTAGATCACCCATGGCAGTCATACGAATGCAGGCATAAGTGCCACACAATCACACCTATTCATTCAATCTACATCTTATATATTCAGGATGCACATGCTTCATCACTCACCGGACGTTCCCTCGTAATCTGGCAGGTCTCCCACGCCTTGCAGCTGATCCACATGAATCAAGTCGCTCATGGTCTCTTCATGTGGAGTGTGCTCCTCCTCCTTAGGTTACCCACCTCCAGTCACCATAGCAGAAGCAAGGTTGGCATGCAGCTTTTGTTTGGTTCGACGGTGGATGTCATTCCACCACTTCATGACCTTATGAGCGGTGCACATCTCATTCCCCAGGTCACTGATGCCATCCGTGACTCAATGCCAGTGGAACATACAGTGAGCAGTATGTGTGGTCCCTGGCCCTCTGCACATGTCACAGTGGTGGTCGCAGGTAGTCCACGAGGATCTTGAGTTCATAATCATTGAAGCTCCTCTTCCTCAATATGGCGGTCTGCTTTGCTGTGCTTTGGGATTGAGCCTTTCCCTGTTCTGCATGCTTCTGACTCTTGGAAGGTGGTGCAGACCCTGTGTGGCTGGTACCACTCAAGGCATTAGGGGCTGGACCACTAGTGGCCTGGGCCATGGCATCGCCCACTGATGCTGGGACAGTAGTTGCCCCTGCAGGTCCCCGTACCTGGGTGCTGGGGACAGGTACTTTAACTGAACCTCCCTTACCCTTGGACACATGGACATCATCTGCCCCAGCGTGTCCGTGTACCTGGGCTGGGACAACTACAGCCATGGCTGCAGATCCCTGAGCCTGGTTGTTGGGGACCACAGCTGCCTCTGCAGTTTCATGAGCCTGGCTAGTGGGGAGAGCAGATGACCCTGGAGGTCCCTGAGCCTGGGTGTTGAGGACATGGGTTTTGCTTGAACATCCCTTCACCTTGGAGGCAGAGACAGCATCTGCCCCTGCGTCTCTGTGTACCTGGGCTGTGACCAGATAGCTTAATAATGTTCACAATATTATGTGTTTTTACAGAGGAAGACTTAAGCAGACAACTGTCTTTATGGCAAATCCTCTTAATTTTGTGTACTAGTGGGTCAAGCCTATGGCAATGTTTCTGAGCTATATTCTGATTCCTTTTAGTACACATCAAAAAACACAACACTGATTGTAAATACTTATCCAATGTTGATACAGCATAACTATCCAATTTGGACACATAGGAGGAGCTCTCAAAGTCTTCCAATCTGAACGTATTGTGTTTCGCAATGTTGTCATCGTGTAACTTTATGTGGTTACCTCTAGTATTAGTATCAAGGTGGGTGTTATAATAATGGCTGTGAGAAGATTGGGAAATCCCCTCAAAAAACACACTAAGCATTGCATGGTCACTAGAAAGATTTAATGAAAGAACCAGCCTAGACGATATCGCAAACATGTTATTAGACACAACAATATAGTCGATAGTTGATGAAGAATTTCCACGTCCCCATGTAAGGCCCTGGGTATGATCATCATTAGATTTTGTTAACATAATCAGACCCCAACATTGCATAGTTTGCCAACACTTCTGACCCTGTACAGATTTCCTCTTAGATGTTTTCACCAATTTTCAATAATTGCCTCGCTCAGTCGCCCTCCCCACCCCCAGCTGCAAATTGTCAGCTGATTTCCCAGCAGCTTGGAGTCAAAATCACTATTAGAGTGACAACCACAATTGAGGTCTCCAGCAATTATAGTGTCCTCTCCGGGGAAAGAAATGAGCCAATCTACCAGGATTTCTTTAAGGAGACTGAGCATTTGCTCCAGGTTATCAATAGGATTATAAAAAAGATTGACTATTAATAACTTCCTAAGCCTAAGACCCACAGCCTCTTCTATTGCCACAGCAAGAAGTCCCCTTAACACTTTCCCTTGGCCTTTAATCCTTAGGTTACAACTAGACTTAATTGCAATTACGAAACTCCTGTGAGCTGACCTCTAGCGCCCTGAATAGCTTGCTTGGTAAGGATTACATATCCATCAAACACCGGCAAACCCACCATCCGTGTCTCTTGTAACATGATGAAGGAGTATGCTCGCAATTGGGAACAAAGTAAAGTGTCGGAAGAAAGAGAAGAGAATCCCTTACTGTTCCAAGACAGTAACAAACAGTATCCCTCCCTACTGAAGGGGACTCTTGAGATCCTTTAGTTCTATAAGAGCATTTCTTAACCAGACTGCCAACCAACGCCAATCAGTATCCCCACATCTTTTCTCCTGGGCAGTTCGACAGCAGCTGCTTGAACATTTAATAGTGTTTGGTTCCATCCTGTTGAGGGGAGTGACTGGGAATCAACTGAAAAATCCCTGTTGCCCTGTCTGATCATAAATGGTACCAAATTATAGCCCACCGGATGAAAGTTTGGTGCTTCACTCAGTAATAACTCAAACTATCTGAGGCAGAATCATCAATCTAATATGATCATATCTTATTGAGTGAATACAATCAACCAATTTAATATCTTTCGACGTAATGAGGCATAGGGCTGCAATTGCATTAAAGAGAACCAGTAATTGTCCTCTGTTAAGAGAGCTTGTACCTCCCTCATCAAACATCTAATGTATCACTATGCTCAGCTCATCTGGAAAGATAGGTTCTCTTAGGTATAGTACATAATTCCCTCCGGCGTTGACTCATATTTCCCTATCATTGTTACTTGAGGGCATATTGGGAAGAGACGCCAGCACCGGTTCATCGTAAGGTATATCTTTACTACTTCCCTTAATATGACATTTGTCCCTGTTACTGGCCACCTTGAGGTTCCTATGAAGAAGAGCAGGGGGATGATATCTCAGAGTTCTGATACAGTATAGTTTTTACAATTTCCCTTATACACTGTCTGTGATAGTTGGTTATCCTCATTTCCTTGCACTTTAGATGTGTTATCTGGTACTAATATTGCACTACAATCTAAAGCTAGATTGTCCTCAGCAGTTGCTTTCAAGATCTGTTTGTCTTTTTTCGTCTGTTTAAACATTTCTTAAACGGCATATTCATGTTGTTTCATATTTCCTTTTCCTTTTTGCTTCATAGCATCTGTCAATCTTCAAACAGAATCTGTCTGTGATGCTGTGTCCACTGGACCCCCTGCTCCCTCAGATTATTCAAAACGACCTGCCCCTGTGTCTCCAAATTAAGTAAAGGGTCGCTTGATCATTCAACTTCCATTTAGTCAATTAACATTAAATCTTCCTCAAGGCAACTACAGGACCTAAGGTCATTTTGTGCAGGTGTGCAGATATATTTACGAGAACTCATATTAATATTTTGTGATGCATTATTCATGTGGTTTTTATTTTTTTTCCCTTTTTTACCCATCTTTGTTATTTTACTTGGTTACATCACTACATTATTATGTTTCCCAGTAGGGGGAGCTACAACGTTCTGGGTTCACATCATGATCAGTGGAAACCCCCATTGATTCAATGACTGCCACACCCGAAGGGAAAACTAAATCAGTTGTAACAGTTTTAGTTGAAGTCGTGGAATCAGAGTTCCCTGAGGGCTGGGGCGCACCCATACCTGGTAATAAGCCCATTAGTCTGACAAAATATTCACCGAAGGTACCATTCAATGTAAGATTTAGGGGAGCAAAATGAAGAGAAACATCTTGTAGACGTTGCAAGTGTACCTTCGACACATGGTCAAGTTCAGTCTGCAACGTCAGCAGAAAAATGAGCAAGAGGATCACACTCCTGCACAACTGGGTGACATTCCTGTCTCTGAGCACAGGTAAAACTGAAGTCACCTGCCCCCTCTTCCCACAGGTGTTTGGAAAGTGCAAGCAACAACACTTCACCCATGGGGAAAAGGGACGGGGTGTCTAAAAAGGAATCATTTCCTAATCCTGGCAAAACAGATGGAATCTGACGTGTCGCTTTACAATTTATTTGATTGTGAATTTCCTGCAATAAAGTTCCAAAGTGCGGAAGTAAAGGAGAAGTGTTCTACAGTGTTTGGTGTTTGACGTAAGGAAGGCTGCTTGCTGTTTCTTTAAGCAATGTCTCCTGTGCCTCTTCCGCTCCGCATATAGTGTGTCCTGTGGGCGAAAGCGAAGCAAAAGTGAAGGAGAAGTGTTCTACGGTGTTCCTCAGTGGGGTAAGGCAGTGCAGGCCTGCGCCCCTTTCGTGCAACTACCAGAGGTTCGATTTTCCTGGATACATACGAAGGAACGAGGCAGCAGCAGGTCTCTAACAAATCACTCTCCGATAACCATATGCATACCTTTGGCCTTAAGGAAAAAAAGGCATTGGGCTTGACGTATGCTGAGCCTTCTACAACAAAGGAATGGAAGCCTTGGGGAATAACACCTGTATTGCTAGAACGAAACCAACGATTTCACTACAACAGGAAGGCCCCACTAGAGGGGCAGGAAGTTCAAACACCAAAAGAAGGGTTGTCCGTGTGGAAACGTTTAGAGGGCTTGCAGCCTGTGGTCTGTGGGGAAACCGACAGAAGTGATCTAAATAGGAGATGCCCAAGAGGTATAGTGGCCACAGAAACCTTGGGACAAATGAACACGCCTGGGAACTTGTATACAGGGGAGGTCACTGGGGTCACTTTATCAGCGCAAATTGCATTTGCATCAAATAATGAGGAAAAAGAACCTCATCAACCCACCCCTGTACCATTAAAAAGGAAGACCCACTCGATTAAGCGTCAAAGGACTATCACAGAAGAAGCACCATCTTAGTCATTAGATGAGGACTTGCTAATGGATGTAATAGCCTCTCAAGTGAAACAACGAAAAGGCAAATTGACCAACTCAAATTCAAATTTGATAGATCCTAAACTGATTACAACTTTTTCTATGACTATGGCTCCCTTTAGGAAGCTGATAGAGTACCAAAATGAACAAATTAAAGACCAAACCACGGTCATCGCAATGTTGCATAGTAAGATGATTTACATGGAAGGATTCATCACTGCTATTAAATCCTCTGTAGATACGAACAAAGAACAAAACATTAACATCATTAAAAGTATATTGGAGCCCATCATTTTGGAAAAAGAAAGAAAACGCTCTGAAAGATTTTTCCTGAAGACTTATGCGCAGTCCTCTTTTACTTATGAGAACCAGAATAAGGACCGCGGAATAAAACAGGGGTCGTTGATGGGCGAAAATATGAGGCAAATGAACTCTCAGGAAGAGAACACTACGGGTGTCAACATTGAAAGCCAGGACACTACTAAATTAGTGGGCACAGATGATGCGGATGAAGGGAGTCTTAAACTAATCCTTACCACGACGGCGTTGGCAGACACCCAAGAATCAGATAGATTCATGCCTGAAGTAGACAAGAACGAAGAGCAGCTGTCTGTGGCCCAGGCGTCACCAAAGAAATTCCATATATTTGACAAACTAAGTGAGGGAGAAAAAGATGGAAATAAGACCTTGGATTCCCCACAAACCAAGAGTCTGGCTTTCAGGAAGAAATTGGATCAGGAAAGAAATGTTGCGGCAAAAAACACACAAGTAAAACAGACAACTGTGACAAAAAACGGAGTAAAAGTTCAACAAAGTAAGCAGGTTTCCAAAAAGAAACTGACGACCACAGTTCATAATATCTTGGTCCCGAGTGACGCTGAGATATTTAAAAGAACACCTAGTAGGAATACGAATGATATCAAGGCTATAGACGTCCAGGTTGGAAAGCCTGCTACCAAACCTCAAATTCAAGAACAGGGAATGACACAAGAAGACAACACCAACAAAGCCCTACTCAACTTGTCAACTTACTCGGATGATATAGAAGTAGCTGGCTCAAACACTCCTGAGTCACATCACCGGAAAGAGAGCTCTGAAATAAAACACCAAAATGAAGCAACAGACGGGATATCTGTAGAGATAGAAGAGGAGTCAGGGTCGGTAGACCTAAATCCAGAATCTGCAAAAAAAAGGCTAGTAATAGTAAGATTCTCAGATAACGAAAGGCTAGTGACATCTATGGACTCAATAAGAGAAAGACGCCCTTCTCTACAAGCTTGCCTATTGTAAGGGAGAACAACATCCTGGACCCCAACCTATTGGCAATTGAAGAATATAAAAACTGGGAACAGAAAAGAAAAGGCATTACGACAAGGATGGAAGTCACGCAAACACCTGGAGAGAGGCAAGTAACAAAGGTGAACAACAACATCAAGATCACACGAACAATTGGGAAAGGTGATAACATAGTTGCTTCCCGTTTCTTGTTAGAAAGGGTCTTAAAAATTTACGACAACTTCATTCTGAACCGTACCAACGTCATGAGGCTTTTGGGAACAGTAGACAAACTTAGTTACATCCAATCAAATGACTTACTTCAGATAGAATTCCCTGAGGAAGCTCGCTTGGATAAAGTGATGATTTACTTGTCGGATCAAAAAATTAAGGAGACTATACGTAAGGATGGGCACAGACTGTTAACTATGGGCTTTTGGCTTACGGAACAAGAACCCTTAGAAAGGGAGGACCAAGAAGGTCCGACTTACGAACTAACTTCACAGGAGAAAAAGAGAAACACTGAAAAAAGAACGACTGGAGGAAAGGATTATGTGCAAGACCTAAATCAAGGGGAGAAAACTAATGGAGGGATAAACCCTCCCTCAAGGTGGAGCTCGCAAGTTGATTTGGATGTAATACAAAAAAAAAAATGCAACATCAGATGAGGGTAGTACTTAACTCTACACAAATCAAAGACTGGAGCTGGCTTGCAAAGACCCTAGCTTCTAAATCATAATGCTTACAGAGCAAAGAACCCTTTTGTTTGGAAATCTGACTATTTGCTCTTGGAATACTACAGGTTGCGTACACCTTTTTGGGCATTGGAAATGGAATTGGAGAAATTTGATTTATTATGCCTCCAGGAAACCTGGTTGATGGCCAAACCAACCTTGGAGGGGTATGAAATCCTTTTAAATCCAGCAACAAAAGGGCCAAATGGGAGACCAGTGGTGGGCCTTTTCATAGACAACAAAAGAGCAAATGGATGGACAAAGAGCTTCTCACAAAACCCTTCACCCCTTGTTCAACTTGTGTAACTGGAAAAAAAATTAAATCTGACAAGTGGCATCTACTTGTTTGTAATCTTTATTGGAACGCTGTGTCGCCAAAGGCAGCAAATTTACCGGATACAGTCATGAGTTGTATTGACAAGATTAGAGTTAGCCACAAGAATGTGGATATTTTGGCGTGTGGGGATTTGAACATGGAATGTTTTAACTCGATGAAGGAGTTGATTGCCAATACTCCATAAAATGCCAACCCAAAAATCCAAAGAGGCCTTTGCTTAAGAGTAGCATTGGACAAAAGAAATATTAATTTAATGAATGGCAGCATAAAGATGACATTCCCCCAAAAGCAACATGGAAGAGAGGTCAACAGTCCAAAATAATCAACTACGTGTTTGCTTCTGAGACATTCTTTGACCAGATGGGTTTCATTGTGTTGTTAATTCTTCTAATAGTGACCATAACTTGTTTGAGATGCAGGGAAAGGAAAGGAGGTGAGGGCCTTGGGAAGGGGTACAAAAGTCATAACCCCCAAGTTTGGAGGTTACACCGGGCCTTAATTGGCTAAGAATTACGCCCGAGGCCATTACGGGCATTACCAGGTTGTTGATATCAGACAGATGCAACAGTCAAGAGTCACAACTACTTCAGTACCCTTTGACACTTAAAGCATTTGAGAAAAAAAAAGTCACTGGCCTGAGACCGGTCTATACGAGACAACATACGTATAATCAGGAAATGGTAGACAAGAAAAAGGCCTTAAAAAAATTCATCCACCGAACAGAAGAAAAAGGTACACTGGAGGCAAGAGAAGATATCAGACGGAAAAAAAAACAATCATATAAGAACTGGATTAAATTCTATCGATACCAGATGTTTCAGATGGATGGGGAGAGAATGATGGGTCTGTTAGCTACCAAAAATGCACTGGAGATTTATAAGCTATTGAATAAGTACATGGTTCTGCAGGAGGCTATACCTAAAAACTCGGTCCCAGCCTCTACTTGGGAAACTCATTTTGCGACTTTATTTCTAAGCTCAAAAATTGAAGGTCATAATATGTTAACACCCTCAAATACAAACTGGAACTTTGAATTCGATAAAGAAGAGATTCTGATATTGATTATAAAAAAACAAGTTCCTCTAGGGCCGCTGGCCCGGACGGCCTTACAAACATCATTCTAATAGAGAATCCAGAGCAATGGGCAGAGTTTATGGTGTTGCTCTTTGAGGACATTATAAAACTTTAAAAAATTCCAAAATCCTGGACCAAGTCAATTGTGGTGCCAGTCTACAAAAAGGGCGATAGGTCGTATCCGACAAACTATAGACCTATCACCCTTTTGGATGTATTGATATTGATATTTTATTTCTATCGCACTCGTACATAAGTGTATCAGAGCGCGACAAGGCAAGGGGAGAACAAAACAGCAATTTTACTAGGCACAGTGACGTTGAGAACGCGCAAGTGCATGGGAGGGGGGGAGAGGAAAAGTGCATGGAAGGGGGAGAAGTGGAAAGTGTGAAGCAGAGAAGCTGAGAAGAAACAGATAAATATCAATAAATAAATAATAAAGGCAACAACAGTGGTAGTGCAGACAGCAATTTGCAAGTGCTAGGTTTGAAGCAGAAAACAGGGTAGGTCTGATAAGTGCAGGAAGAAAAAGGCAGGGCTGTATGAGTACAGATACAGACCCCAGTGCAAGGGGTGGCCCAGAGGCAGTGCGGGAGGGTGGCAGGGTGAGTAGGTACCTGGGCCTGGAGGACAGTGGGTTGCCAGGTGCACGGTGCCAAGAGAGAACAGAACAGCAGGGGAGAGGGGGAGCGAAGGCAGAAGAAAAGAGGAAGGTCTTGAGGTGCTTCCGGAACCGGAGATGGTTCTCCTCATATTTTAGAGTGGCCGAAAGGCTGTTCCAGAGGGAGGCCCCAGCCGAAGACAGAGATCTACCCCCAGCTCGTTTCTTTGAAAACTGTCTGACCCTGAGGGAGTTGGAGGTAGAGGAGCGAAGAGCTCGAGAGGGGAGATATTTGCAGAGGGATAGCTGAAGGTATTTTGGACCTAGGCCCCAGAAAGCCTTGTGGACAATGCAGAGGGTTTTGCATTTAATCCTTGCATCCATGAGAGCCAATGGAGAGATTTCAGAGCAGGAGAGATACAATCCAGGGCTTGAGGCCAAGGACAAGTCTCGCAGTCCTGTTCTTGATTAGTTGAGGAGGTGCAGTAAGAAATTGGACTTTTTAAAGACCTCAGAGATGTGGGCAGAGAAGGAAAGGGTAGAGGCAAAGATGACCCTGCGGTTCTTAGCCACACAGGTGGGGGTAGGCAGAGGGCCAAGGGAGGCCGGCCAGAGAGTGAGGGGAAAGGATGGTGTGCCGATGAGGAGGATCTCCATCTTGCTGGCATTCAGACAAAGATCATTGGCGGGACACCAATCTTGAATGGCAGTTAGGCAATCAGAGATGAGAAATGGAGCGGAGGTGGCAGAGGGCAGCCTGAAAATGAGTTGTGTCATCAGCGTAGAACTGGAAATTTGAGCAGAAAGTGGCAATGCAGTGGCCAAGAGATGGCAGGTATTGGTTGAAAAGCCAGACCGAGAGGTTAGACCACTGGGGAACACTACAGGTAGAGAGGAAGATAGATGAAAGGAAGGACCCAAGTTGGACCTGGGAGGGTTAATCTGAGAGGAAAGAGGTCAGCCAGGCCAGAGCCTGTGCAGCGATACCCAGGTTTTCACAGAGACGGTTGAGCAGGATGGTATGGTTGACCGTTTCAAAGGCAGAAGAGAGATCGAGGAGGATGAGGACAGAGGGAATGTTAGAGTCAAGGTTGGAGAGCAGATCTTCACGGATGTTCAGGAGAGCATTTTCCGTGCTTCTGGCAGCTCTGAAGCCAGACTGGTGGTCATGGAGACAGCCAACAGAATTGGAATGAAGGTTAAGCTGAGAGATGGCCAACTTTTCCAGGAGTTTGCCCAGAAAGGGAGTAATGGAAATTGCTCGATAGTTAGCTGGACAAGAAGGATCAGCTGTTGGTTTCTTGAGACGAGGATGCACAAAGGAGTGCTTCAGAGTGGAGGGGAAGGATCCCGAGACAAAGGAGTGGTTGCAAAAATCAGCAAAGGCTGGAGCGAGGGTGTCAATGTGGTCCTTGATGGTTTTAGAGGAACAGGGATGAACCTGTTTTGAAGAGGCTTTCATAGATCGGACTTGTCTAGCGACCTTGTCAGGCGAGAAAAGAGGAAAGGACGAGAAGGATGGTGGTGGGGTGGCTAAGGAGGGTCAGCAAGCACAGATGGAGAGGGTAGAGGGGGCATGTGGGGGGAGAGGGTGGACAGGATGTCCTGGGTTTTTTTAATGAAGTGAGAGACAAGGGCATTGCAAAGAGCCTGGGAGGCAACAGGAGGGGTAGAGACTGCAGCAGTGTTGGCCAGCTCCTTGCAGATTTTAAAGAGTTTGGCTGAGTTGTTAGATGCCGCAGAGACATGAGCTTGAATGTGGACTCCCTTCTTGGTGAGGACAGAGAGTCGGTATTGCCTTTGTAACAGGCTACAGGCCAGTTTGTCAGAGGATGAACAGGAAGTCCTCCATTTCCTCTCAGCCGCCCTACACTTACGTTTAAGTGTAGCTAGGTCAGAGTCTTACCAGGAATTACACTTGGCTTTGGACTTCAAAAGGATCCTCATGACAGGGGAAAGAGCATCAAACGTATCAGAAATTGAAGAGTAGAGCAGACACAGGGCTGTGTCAGGATGTGAGACAGCCAAAGGCAGAGGGGGGAGAGAAAGTGGCGGCAAAAGCCGCAACTGACACACGCTTCATGGGCCGGATGTCCGAGAAGGTAGGTGGCAGTGTTGGGGTAGACTTGGCTTGGGGGGAAGAGAGGGAGAGATGAGAGCAGAGGAGGGAGAGATCGCTCCAGGAGAGAGGAGTGGTCAGGGGGATGGAGAGGGGGAGGTCAGAGGAGATCAAGACATTGCGTGTGTGCCCTGCAGAGTGAGTCGAGCCAGAGGGGAGGATGGACAGGGAGAGGGAGTCGCAGAGGTCACAGAAGAGTACAGAGGAGAAGCAAGGAGAGTCTAAATGTATATTGAGGTCACCAAGGAGGAGGAGTTGAGTGGTAGAGGCCAGGAGGGAGGAGGAGAGGTCTGCCCACTCAGAGAGAAATGAGGTGATTTTACCAGGAGGCGGGTAGCTGGTAACCACAGTAAGAGAATGGGTAGGCGAGAGAGAAAGCCTACAGACAAGGCATTCAAAAGAGGTGTAGGTCTGAGTGGGAATGATAGAGGCAGGAATCCACTCAGGAAAGATCAGGGCTACCCCCCACCGGACCGGGAGGATCTGGGTGCTGAGAGGATCTTGTAGCCATCAGGGAGGAGAGTGTCAAAGCTCGTGACAGAGCTGGCGTGAACCATGTCTCAGTAAGACCAAGGACATCTAGGTCTAGTTCTTCAAGGAGGTGGCAGATGTCAGAGGAGTGTTGCCTTCTGGGGAGGGGTACAGATCAGAGGTATGCCCTGGGGGCAGGTGGACGGGACAGCAGGAGATGAGAGGAAATTGATGAGCTGAGGGAAGCGCCTATCAAAGAGGAGGAGATTGGCCTGAGGGCCTTGGACCATGACAGTGCCATTTAGGTAGACATTAATGATGACTTTAGAGGAGTCGAAGGAAGCCATGAGAACTTCCCAGCGAGTGCCACCATTAATGGGAACGACAAAGAGGATGTTGGCGAGGGTCTGTCTGGCGGAACCATTGTAGTAGCTGTCGGCGATAGGAAGACGAGGGTAAGAGGCCAAGATATACTTTTTGAACTTCTTGCTACCAGACTTAGTGAGAAGGGAAGGATAGTCAATGGAGAAGCTGTTGGAAAAGATAGGAGAAACAGAAAGCACCATTGGGGTGGAAGCAAGGAAAGGATGGAGATACTGGGGGGCTAAGGCAGGTAGGTGTGGGAAAAAAGAGAGTGGTGAGGTCACTGGGCTAGCAAGTTACATAGAAGAAACAGTATACAAGCAGAATACAGTGAATTTCGCAATAGGTTGCAAGATTTGACGTTTTAGAACAAAGCAAAAATAGCAAGATTTGACTTTTCAATCTTGAAATCAGATGTTAGCAAAGGGTTTTAGGAAGCACTGTGCATCAGGCTGACAACATGGGAGTAACAAGCAGAAAGAACAGTGATAGTCAAAGGCGGTAGGAGTGAGTCCATAGGGAGGGAACTAACCCATAGTTCTGGAGGAGGCAAAGTCAAGGCAGTCCGGATTTCTTAGAGGAGTGAGGTGGAAGCATCATTGTGGTTAGTGAGCAAACTGTTTGCAGCAATCCTCTTGAAACAGCTAGACAAATGGTCATCGACAAACAATCACCAGGATCAATGGCAGTCAGGATTTAAAAAGGGGACGAGTACAGCATTGAATCTGTTTCTTATTAATTTGTTAAAATGCAGGGCAACGACAGCTGGCCATGCTAAGATCTATATTGCCTCAATAGACCTGGCTCATGCCTTGTATTCAATCAATAGAGACATGCTATCGAAGAAGTTGAGATCCTGGGGTTGTCCAATTGACCTGAGAGAGGCCTGGGAGCAGTTACAGTCAGGCACAACAATAAGAGTCCTGCTGGATAGGGTTGGAACCTTGACTAACGAAATCAGTACTTCTAAGGGAATTAAACAAGGTTGTCGACTGGCTCCAGCAATTTACAATCTATACACGTCCGATGTAGGAGAGGCATTTGAGGACATAAAATGCTTTCCTCCGAGGATTGCAGGAATCACAGTGGGAAGACTCTATGGGGATGACCCCTTGCTTCTCGACCAAACCGAGATAGGAATACAGCAGCAACTGAATGCCCTTTCAACATACGTAGGAAGAAATGTACTATCTATAAATCCTACAAAGTAAAAAATCATGGTTATTGGCGACACAAGAGGTACTAAACGTGCAAAGAGAAGCTGGTGTATTCAAGGGGAGAAAATCCCAGAGGTACTGTCTATGCAAAACCTAGGATTAACATTAAACACCAGCATGACTGACTCAGATGGAGAAGCCACCGTGAAATTAAAATCAAACAATTTGGCAACCCAGGCCAGAATAATTTACTGGAAGTACAGTACATTTTCCCTTCTTCCGGTGATTCACTTCTATAGATTAAAGGTGACTCCTATTCTTACCCATGGCTCAGAATCTCAGTTGCAACTATCAGGTGCTGTTTGGTCACAAGTGGAAGGACTCTTTTGGCGAGGGGTTTTGAACATGCCCAAATCACTTCTAATAGAGGTGATAAGACGAGAGATGGGCACAACCTCACTCTACTTCATCATGGTGTGGAAATCACTGTCTTTTTTAAGAAAGTGCTTGATGCCTCCGGGAAAAGGAGGTTATGAGGTTTTGAACAAAGCTATGTCTTCTGACTGTGAAAAGACTCTTAAAGAATGGAGGAATACCTGTGCTGAAATCCTAAAAAGCCTTGCACTAAACGAAGACTCGTTAATGGCAAATCCAGCTCCTGTAAAGAGAAAATTGTTTGATTTGGACTAGATTTCCACAGGGGAAAGAATTCGTACTATGAAAAGTGGGGATGGGATAACCCGAGACAATAGGAAACAAGGTGAACTTCCCAGATACTTAATTAAATCACCCTCACTAAGTACGAGGCAAGAATTCATGAGACTACGCTTTAACCTCTACTCTACCAGGGAGGTTATGGAGAGACGGAAACCAGTACTGCAATGTGTCTACACTTGTAGGCTCTGTCTGGGGTTTTGGGAAACTCTTGCACACTTGGTGACAGAATGTGGAGCATTGGCAGTACTGAGAACGAAACACTTGAGCCCACTTTCTCAGCACTTAATGACATTTTCATCCAGGGAACTTTGGGACTATTTCACTCAGGGGAGGAGAACTACCGAAATGTTAGTACTATTAACTTTTGTTAAAGACATTTTCTTGAAGATAACAGGCAAAGAGACTCTTTAAAGAAAATGGACAGATGCTGAAGACACAACGTTCTTTGTTTTTCTTTGTTTGATGAACGGAATTTTTTTGTTTGTTTTTGACTGAATTTGTATTTAATCATTTAATTTAATTTTTATGGTCTCAAGCATATACGGTTTAAATTTAAACTAATATAATGCTTAAATAAATAATAATAAAAAAGTTCTGAAGTGTTCCCTAGAGGACAAAGCAATTACTGCAGAAATGATTTCATGAACCACAGAAGTCGTTACAATCATCACGCTGCTAATTGCCTCCTCCAACCCACCCGACTCAGAGTATTATCATCATCCTTAGGAGACGGAGGAAGGGGCATAGTCATAGCACACAATAGACGGTGACATCTATTGGTAAAACGTAGAGGAGCTGATAAGATGTCTTTTTGAGAAGAGGCAGGTTTCTCCTTTTTCCTTATGTTCCACAAAGAGTTGAGATGCGCCTACGCAGCTTAAATGAAAACACAGATAAGAAACAATTTCAGATAGAGTCCTTACCTGCCCCAGCAGCACAAACCAGCAAACAGCTTACAGCACTCAGGAGGCACTCTGGAATGCGGGCGCATGGATGCGCACAACCTATGATTTTCAAGGCGCTTAAGCTGGCTTGTGGGCACGGTTTAGGGGTTTCATCAGTATAATGTAGTTTTTGCTGTAAATATAAAGAAAGTAATATTTCTATCCCACAGTTATTGTCTCAGTCAAAATGTCCAGATTGTCTATGAAAGTTTGTGTGTTTCTCATCATACACTGCTCGCACAAGTAATACCTTGCAGCAGCAGAAAAGAGGGCTATGTCAGCTAACAACAGCTAACAGCACTCAGGAGGCACTACGGTATGCGCGTGCACAGATGCACGCAACCCGTGATTTTAAAGGTGCCTCAGATGGCTTGAGGGTGGGGTTTAGGGTTTCAACAGTTTAATGCAGTTTTCACTGTAACTATAAAGAAAGTAATATTTCTATCCCACAGTTGTTGTCTCAGTCCAAAGGTCCAGAGTGTTCATGAAAGTTTGTGTGTTTCTCACCATATGCTGCTCGCACAAGTAATTCCTTGCACAAGCAGAAAAGCGGACCACAGGAGCTAACAACATCTAACAACACTCAGGAGGCACTCCACATCTGCAGCGCGACCTGTGATTTTAAAGGTGCCTCAGCTGGCTTGTGGGCTGGGTTTAGGGGTTTCAACAGTATAATTCTGTTTTCTCATACGCTACTCACACAAGTATTTCCTTGCAGTAGCAGAAAATTGGACCACATCAACTAACAATAGTTAACAGCACTCTGGAGGCACTCCGGCATTGCAATAACATTCCATTCATGCCACCTGCTCTGTCCACCTTGGCTGCTCGGATGATGCATTAGCCACGGTGGATGGAAGGGTAAGGAACTGCATTTGTCATGATTAACTTTTACCCAGAGTTTGACAAAGGGCAAAGGGGTCAAATAAACCATACTTGATAGAAAGCAGAACCTGCCCACAGCCCATGGCGGCAATTGAAAAACATGGACTCCTGATGGAAAGGCATTTGTAAGAAGCAGATTCTTTCAATTCTAAATAATTTGGCACATCATGCCTAGCCACATTTTCTGCACAGCTCAACGGCATTCATTTCACTAGTACTCTGATGATTAGACTATGCACTTAACCTATAGACCTCAGTTTTATTGCTAAGTTACAGAACAAACTACAGTGATTCTAAAACACAACCACTAGACTACCTCTGAGATTAAAAAAATGCAAACACATCATCCCAACCTTCAGAATGCTCCACTGCCTCTCGATCAAATGAAGGATTAATTTCAAAACCATAAGCAACTTTCAGCATGCTTACCAAGAATCAATCATGAGAAATGAATTGACTACAAGTCAGCCAGAACACCAGGGTCCATTGAAGCTGTCTTCGTAACAGTGCCAATCTTCAATAGGACATTCAGAGAATCATTCTTCACTTTTCTCTTGACCAAGCTCAGGAAATCTATCCCCAAAAAGAAATGTACAAAGGAAAGCCATCTATTCTTCAGGAAATCCCTGAAAACCTGGATGAGGTTTGTTAGACGTTAACTTATTAAATTAAAATTGGCTGCATTTCTTTTCATCAATTTTTGAACAAGATTCTGGGGGTCTGGTTGCACCTGCCACACCACACCCTTTTCTATATACATAACCCCAACCCACCATCGAATCATTGTTGTGCAAAAGGTAAAGATATTCTGCAAAATGTGATTCTACCATTTTGCTTCACTGGCGCCGTGCGACAGCAATCTTGTTCAAATATGAGGTACTGCATTTTGAAGGTCAGTGAGTGCCAAAGGCAGTCCTGTTGGTTTAAATGCACTCACTCATGCTCAAATCACAGCTCACTGCAGTTCAATGGGGAATGTGCAGGAATCCTGGCTGCCTTGGTTCTCAGGATCTGTGAGTGCAACTCCTGGGTCTCAAGGGAGGATAGCTCAGGGGCAATGTGCTTGCTTTGGAAGAAAGATGACACAGAGCACAACAGGTTTGATCCCCGGGTCCACGCTTAGAAACCTCTGGGTATTAAGCACGTTATAAATAACCTTTCATATCATATCAAGAGCAAGAGTAGCCCTTGTTTTAGGGCTCATAAAAACATGACGGGGGCTAGCACACTCCTGCAGGAGTCCTTCAGCACAGTGAGGTACCAGGTACCAGACTAGCTGTCAGAGAGGCAGGTCTTGCTCCAGCATCAGTTAGCCCCATTGTGCTCTGGGGATGGTTAGCTTGCTTTTGCCTTGGACTGCCTGTCTTCATCCCACAACTGGAGGACTTTGGAAAGGATTTCTCGACCAACACGGTCCAAACAAAATGTTCTTCAAGGGATTAAATACCAAGATGTTAAAAAAAGGAGTATTGAAATCTCTTCTTTTAAAGGGAGAATTCTACAGGGGATTGGACAAAAGCAAGCCTGCTTTATGGGTCCAAATCCTGATCTTAGAACAAGTAGACTTTGCCTTCTTACATCACACCGAAATAGCATTGTTTTAAAAGAAGTGAGGGGACAGTAAGGAAATATAAAGGCAGAGAGGAAGAAGATGGTGAAACCTTCCTCCAGCATGTCTGAGTTCCCTTTGTCTATACTAACTTGCCTTCCCTTGTTGGGAGCATCAAAGGCCATTTTGATATGTAGCACCCTATTGTGACACTAGTCCTTTTGTAAAGGGTGTGCCCTCTGACTCTTGTTCCCAGGCCAGCTTCTTGTGGAGTGGCTATCTTACTAGAGAGAGTGTTACCTGCCCCCACAAAGGATCAAAGAGAGGAAACACACAGGTCTACTTTTTTGCAGGAAGCAAATGCCCCCCTGGCTGGGGGGAAACACATAGCCCTTCCACAGCTGAGCTGGACTCAGAGAGCTGACACATGTGTGTTATCAATTTGATGTTTCTTGGATAATTTTGAGATATGCAAGCCGCCACATCCTAAACTCTGGTATGGCTTATGTTTACAGTTTAACATTCCACCAGATTAGAAACTCTCATAGTTATGTGGTTTTAGGATCGGAGATGCATGTGTAAAATGCAGCCCATGCACTGGAGAGACTTGGCTGTCACTAGAGAGCAGTCTTGCGGATCAGGGTACTGATCCAGCAGGAAACCATTGTACACTATACGTTTCAAATGGAGGTCATGAAAGGGGGACCTGGTCAGCAGATCACATTTCTGAGATGGAATTCTCAGCCGTGTTTTATTAATTAATACTAATTAAAAGAAAAACAGGTTATCGACATCCTTACCAGATGGCAATTTCCTCAAACAATCACAATCGAAAATATGCTGTCTTTAGATCTACCAGCTCTTTCTGTGTGTGCATGCCTTTTCATTATCAGTAAAGGTGAACAGCTGGACAGTTCATTTTTACACCTCCCAATCCATTTGTCATCAACACCAGTTATATCAGCAATGACGCCTTACAACCCCTAATGTTACTTCACCCTCTTAAACCTTGGAAATGCAGCCATCACTTCCATGTTGGACAATGTAAATCGCTTTCATTCAGGATTGACTGCCATATTGATCAACAGTGTGCAGAGAATGGGCCTACGGCTACCGATATTATTTAGTACTCTGATTCACCTGAACTTCGAGTCATTGGACCTTCAATGAAACATCATATTTCCAGTGATTTTTCTGAAAAGATTTGAGCAAGTGGGCCCTGTGGGGATGACGGCTCACTTGGCGGCTCACTTCCTTGTAACTCTGATTGAGTGCCCTAGTTTTAGTGCCCTGACAGGATCTAATAGGACATAAGTCGAATTAATAGTAATATCGTCTAGTAACATCGTCACTACTGGGTTTCAAACAGTCCATTTCTTCTCAGACTCAAACTGTTGATTTATTCTGCCTCGCTAGACCACTTACATTTTGGAACAGATTTTCTTGTGCAAATTGAGCTTGAACAACGTGTTAACAGACCGTCTTCCTTATCACATCCTCATCCACATCTATTCAATGCAACCACCATTACCAACCCCTAGTAATGGCAGCCAGCCAGATTGCAACCTCCTCATGCAAGTGAAGAAGCATGGCATATTTAGTCTTTGATGGGACATTCCCAAATCAGAATGCACTCTGAGATAACATGTACTTCACTCCAGATAAATATTACATGAAGGTTGGATGGAGGAAAAGTAAAACAATGGACAACAATAACCTTGCAGCATTCAAATCATAGGCTGAACGTTCGAATGCACTTGGCGTGATTCGGAATAATTACTATGAGCATTCCACGTGACAGGTTAGCATTGGGAAAACGCATTGATCAAGAAAGCCCACTTACAAAATAAAAAATAGATATGGTCCTTTTAGCACGCTTCATGTCGGAAGTCCAGCCTCCAAACCAAGTTTCATACCGTGCTGCTACGTGGCGTCGTCTGGCGTCCAAGACAAGCGCGTGGCCCCTGAACTATTCTATTAGCCCACTTTGATGATATCCCATTCAGCCTAAAGAAATACATGGAAGAGCAAAGGCGTGTATGCGCATTTCAGAAAATATGTTCCACATCTTGACTCAGGTGTTTTAGTCATAACTGTAAAACATATGGCTATTCCATAATGTGCAGAGGGGTGTTGAAACATTACCCATTATGGAGGAGAAAACATCCGAGTGAAAACATGGAGACTTCAGCTGCAGCAAGCACCTGAGGCCTCCCCCCTTGGATGGGATTTGACTGTGCCTGGGAAAAGTAGCATGCTTTTTCCAAGTTCAGTTCCTCAGTGCACATGCCAGATTGGACATGCAAGGCCAAGGGCGTTTTGCTTCCTCAGTCTTAGGAGTCTGTGGGTACAGGTAAGAAAAAAAAAAACATGCTTAATGTAAGTATACATGGCCGCAGCATTAAGTGTGGGTGAGTGTGTGAATGCAGTGCATGGTGTATGGGTGCATATGTGATTTTTGTATTTTTTATGTCAATTTCGTTCAGAAATAACTTACATTAGTCCCCGGCACGAGCTGCGCACTGGGAATACAACGTGTGGATTGGCTCTTTTCCGAGCCATACCACACGGTATTCCTGTGTACGCCACTGCGTCCCATGCGTGCCACCCACCTCCCCCGCAAACTATCCCCTCCCCACATTCCCAACCCCACTTACTTTCTTTTTTCTTCTTTTCTTGGGAGCGAACACGCTGGAAACACTCCTGCTCCCAGCACGCGTGCTCCAGATGGCCATCATGAAAAGGGAAAACGGACTACATTTTCCCTTTCCTGGCGGCCATTGTTTTTCACTTTCTTTTATTTTTTTCTGTTTTGAGCATTTTCGAAACAGAAATAGATGCCATTAATACCCCGGTCTAACAGGCTGTGGTACTAGTAGCTATACGACCCCTCGGTGGCGGGCCAATACCACCCACGGTAATGTAATTTTACTTGGGGCGGTATTGGCCCGCCACCTCGGGTCTTATTGCCACAATAACACATTGAGAGATGGAAGCATTACAATGAAGGGTGCCTGTAAAATAGCGTAAAGATGAGAACAAGTAGTAAGCCAGTTAGTGAGGGTGGGCAAATACAAGTGGGTCACGTAGGGACAAAACAAAAGAAACCGAGAGAAATATATTCATTATAAAAAAGGTGACTTACAAAGGTGACTATTGGTAAAATCGCTTCTACACACAATATACACAATTACATGATTAAGTGCCACTGGAGGCAGTGGTGTTAGTGTGTATGTCGTATGGGTGAATGTATGAATAGGTGTATTGTGACCACCTGGGATTGAGCCTCTGATTGGGGGTTACATTGATGGGGCATATTTTTTTACTGGCATTATGGGAAAAGCGAACGTGAGAATTCGTACACGGTCGTGTGGGGTGGCTACAATGGTGCAGGAAGCATGCTCATGTTTTCTTACAGTAAGTATAGCATGTTTTTCTGGTATAATGTGGAAATACAGCATGATGACTGCTCTTATGTGTTGGGGGCTCATTGTTGCTTGCAGCATGCACATGTTTTCTTACAACAGCATAGTCCCATACACTGCAAAACTGATCCTCATACCTCATTCACTGAACATGCCATACTGGACTGCCGTTTCTGACTGAGGAACAGTGCTTAAGGACGGGCTGGGACCCTATACACCAGCAGTGCCTTTAATTAATCTCGAGCAGTGAACTGCAGTCAAGTGTCTTCAAGCACGTAGACTGGGCGACCTGCTGAGCAGTGAGTGGCAGCTATTGAACAACTAACTCGTTCTCCATCTCATTGTTAACCTTGTGCTAACAGCTTGCCCTATCAGGACTCGTACCCGGCCAGATGTAAAGGGAGGTATTTTTGCCTATATTCCCGGCCACTCACTGTTTACTTTCTGGCAATGGCACTGCAGCTCATTGACAGCCCCTCATTAGCAGTTGGCGTTACCTGGTACACAAGTTTCCCAGTTCCATGCATGACACCTCGAGCACTGGCATGTTATTTTCTTTTTTTTTTTTACAATTCATGCTGGAACTTGTAGTTTGGTTTTTCACATTGGAAGGATGGGCCTACACGTCCCATCATGCAGTGGGGAAAAACACGCAGGGAAGCGGGCAACTTGGCACCAATGGTCTGCTTGTTTATCAGCCTGGTTCTTTACATGCTCTGGATATACCAATTAGCATCATGCACCAAGCTGCATCATAGTACTCCAGCGGCATAACATTGATGTATTCGACAGTGCTGGATGATTAGTAGCATGCAGTGTATGACTTTATCTTTGGTAACTTACAAAAGCTTTGCTCAGATGTATTCAATCTGAATGGCTGTACCTTGCCCAGAGGAGAGGCAGCAGAGACAAACTCTGGCTGCTTCCTGAGGCGATGGACATTCATTTCCTGGTGCCTAGGGTTGACTGCTTGTGCAAATGTTGCCCGTGGATCCTTTGGCTGTCGCAGAGCAGCTATTCACAATTTATCTAGCGATTTGTTGCTGGAATTCTAGTTTTCCATGGAGTAGCTATGGGCCTACCATGACATATTGTTTTTTTATAGTTGTGTTATCTGGCATTTAAAAATAAATAAATCTAACTGTATGAGCCCATATCCCGTATTTTAATGTGCAGATTATTTTTGAACTTTTTATTTTTGCCTATATAAATCTATTTTGGAATTTCTGGGGCATTATAGCATTGTAAGGTCTATATATTACATACTCATTCTATGTATGCGTTTCTGCCTCATATAATTATTTTAGAAGGCTAATAAGGACCTCTGCATAATAAAGAGCAGCAACAGAACTATTCTGCCCCTAATCAGCTGTTTTATGTTTTCATCGTTAACTATCAGTACGCTTTGGTAATGAATGGAGAATATAATCTGCCTGGGGACAGCCATAGGGCTGGTACCATACGCTCAGTAAGGATCCCATGTGCGACTGTGGGAAAAGGTATGTACAGACAATCTCCACTTTGTGGCACTTAGGGATTTTAATAATAATGTTGAACCTCTAGGGCAAATAGATGGGATTTTAGAAGAAGAAGAAGATGCTGCATGAAATATCCCGACACTGAGGTCCACTCCTCTCAAATGCACCCAAGCTACTGCACTGAGGTGGCACTTGCCTGTTTTACATACATACAGCATTGTAACCATAGCTGTACTTATTCCTGTCTGCTATGTAACGTAAGCTTAACAACCCTCTTTATGCCTTCGCGCCCTAATACCTTTGGGTCTGGTGATCAATATAAATAAATAAACAAACAAAAATTCCAGGGTCTGCGACTCCGTAGTTATGGTTAAGTTGCTGAACCCATCAAGGCAAGCAGTTTTTGGGTGGCTTATAACTTTGAAGCCGTTTGACGAACCTGCACAAAACGTTAAAACGGCCCGGCACCTTTGAAATGTTTGCGAAGTTCAGTGCGATTTTGTCAAGGGTGGGGAGTTATAGGAAGGGTCTCAAAACTTTTGAAATCCACATAGGCAAGAATGTAACATTCATTTGCTTGTGCCTACATGCTAAACCGTTGTACGGATTTGCACCAAACTTGAGGATGGGGAGCCTGGTCCCGAAACCATGCTTTTGCAAATTTAGTGTTAACCTGCTCAGTAGATTTTTTTTAAATAATGAAAAAGTAGGAATAAAATTTGTGATATTTTCATCCAGTCCGTAGACTTATTACCTGGTTTGGTGTCCGCAGATGCCCCAAAGCCAATTACGGGGATATGTAACAATCGCAGACATCATACGTTGCTGATTAATCTCCTCCAAACCTACCAATCCGGTTCCAGATCCAGATTCAGCATGGAGCCAGAAAACCATACAGATGGTCGACGATGCACTCAACATCCTGGATGATGACCATTCCCTGTCACCAGCTCTCAGCTGCTTTCAACACAGTAGACTACCAGGCGCTTACGGACACCCTGTATTGCCGAAAGGGGATGAGCAATCTTGTCCTACACTGGTAATACCTCACCAACCACCAGCAGTTTGTTCAGATTGACGCCTCTAGATCGCCAATGCTACCCGTCACCTGTGGAGTCCCACAGGGTTCCATCCTCTCCCCATTGATCTTCAACATATACATGGAGCCGCTGTGATCTCTCTTAGCCACACACAAAATCCACACCGACCAACACACCAACGACACAGTTATACCTCGAGATCGACTCCATCAATGACATCTATAGGCAGAAAACCTGATTCTCGCTGATCCAGTCTTGGGATGTACAGTGCATAGTTGAATCTCAATCCGTCCAAGACCGAATTCCTACTACTCACCAACAACACCGAACACCCAGACATACATACCTGGCTACCAAACATGAAATCGGAGTGCTTCACACCCTAGCTCACCTCCTGCGCCAAGTCCCTCGGTTCCACATTGACAAAAATACCTCTCCTTCAAGACACAAATAGCTAAGAAAACTCAAACAGCTTGATATCAGCACTCCCTCCTGCATAAATTCAAGCCCTTCCTCCCTCCCTCTTGACAGCTTTAGATCCACTGCTCAAGCACTGGTCCTATCCTACCTGCATTGGGGCAATGCACTCCTCGAAGGTCTCCCGTAATGCTCCCTTGTGCCTCTGAGAAGTGTCCTACATGCAGCTGCACGCCTCATTGAGGGTCTACGCAGAAATAACCACATCACACCAGCCCTCATCAATCTTCACTGGCCCCCACTGCATGCACAAACCACCTTCAAGTCTTGCTGCAACATCTGTAAGTCAGGCAACTGCAATTCATCCAGCCACTTTGCAGAGAAACTCAGCATCTTTGGCGGACATCACACCATCAGATGCCAGGTCATGTGCAGACTTGAAATTTCGCTGCTGCAAAAGGAAAGGACCAGAAAACAAGCCTTCTCTGCCTACGATCCAAGACTATGGAACTTCCTTCCCGTCAGCATCAGACTCACCACAACGCTCCTACAATTCAGAAAATAACTCAAGACCCACCTCTTCAAGGAAAATCTGCCTCAACACTAGGGCCATCACATCGCCGCTTGAATCACCTGACTTGCTAGATGCCATCCGCCCCTCTCTTCCCTGCCACCTGGTATGGCTGTACCCCTCCTATGTGCCCCTCTGTGTCCCACCCCCATGTATATCTCTTCTGTTGTTAGCTCTGAAAAGCGCTCTTTTATGCATCTGTATTGTTGTATACCTCTGTAAAGAGTTCTGTTGCTTCTTGAAGGTAGGTCTGTGCTCAATAACTAATAACAACATCAATAATAATAATAACAATAATAATAATAATAATAGTAATAATAATAGTAATAATAATAATAGTAATATAAATAATACAAATAATTGGTTCAGTAAAAGCATGAGGTGTGTCAACACTTTTTACACAGATGCCATATTGTAACACTTACCTGATTCCCACGGAGGCGCAGGTCGTGGCAGGAAGGTGTCTGTGACTCGAAAGGTGATGTGCAGGACTCGATGGGCTTCTGGGGTTGAACCTCTTCGCACTGTGTGACGGACTCGTAGGGTGAGGTTTCTGCAGATGAAAGAATATAGGGGTTAATGGTTTGGGTTGTTTAATGTCTCTCTTCCTCTCTCTCCCAAGCTTCTCCGTAGGGCCCCCAGGTCAACGTGCTCACCTTAGATAGGTGAATGCTGGACTCTCCATCTGCGTCTGATGCAGGGCGCTGTTGCCAGTTCCTTCACTGGTGAAACATAGGCCTCTTGGACTCAGAGGACCTTTACCGTCGTTAATCGCACGAGCGGTGAGTTTCCAGACACCTTTTTAGTCTTTATAGTCTTTAGAGTCTTTAGGTGCAAGACATGTTAACATTGAACAGGACTTCGTATGATGCTTTTCTCCCCTTTTGCTTGCAGGACTCGTGAGGAAGATGAAATAAAGCGCCTGGAAATGCGTGAGTAAATGCAAGCACTCTAGCTGTTCTTTCCCTTGCAGCGTAGTTCGTGCTGAAGAGGCACCGGAGTATTTGCAGGCGTTCTATTGTGAAGAGAGCGAGGGGCGTAAGTAAATACCTGTCTAATGTCTCTTCTTTTGTCTTTCAGAAGCTTGTTTGCAGCGCCGGAGTCCGCGGAAGGCCCGTAAGTAAATACAATGCTTTTATCTCCGCAGGCGGCGATGCAGCGTGAAGAATTCCAGAGTTCACAGAGTGCCGGTAAGTAATGACAATGCTTTTGTCTTCACAGGCGAAAGTACAGCGTGCCGAAATGACCGCAACCGATGGATCAGGTGAGTAAGCACTGCGAGTTAAGACTGCCTTGCTAACCTGCTGTTTCTTGTCTCTGCAGATGCTGCTGTCGACTGGATACTGGAATGGTGAGTATGATTCTTGCAGATTGAAGAAGAAAGGCTGGAACAGACTCAGTGAGCGTTCTGCTGCAGATGCAGAATAACGCGAAGCAAGTTTCATCCATCGGGTGTGGTTTAAATAGCCTTGGAGTGATGAGGCGTCTTCCTCCACGGCCCCGCCTAGGTAAGAAAAGAGTTCCAGTTCCAGAAGCTCTCCCCATGCTGAATCCAGGGAATGGAGCTGCCCCACCCAGGTAAGAAGGTAGTTCCTGTTTACAGAGGACTTCTAAGTGGCTGGTAAGTAAGCAGCATGGTCTGCTGCAGGTAAGTCCACCCAAACATCTGCACACATATTATGAGCCCGGCGCTTCCAGTGCCGGGACCGATGATTCTGATGAGCCTGGTGCCACCTGCGCCAGGACAAGGTCCAAAAGGCCCCCGTGGGGACCGGCTGGTGCCTAGGATTAGGGTTAGGGGCCTGCTTCCAAGGACGTTGGGCTGGTCCTGGCTCCTTGGAAGCAGTGATCATGACAGTACCCCCCCTCAAGGCCCCTCCTAAGCGTGTCTTCTCCGGGGGTTTTGGCTTGTCGGGGTGATTCAGATGGAATCTCTTGACCAGACGAGGTGCGTGGACATATTCTGAAGGTTCCCAAGACCTTTCCTGGGGACCGTATCCTTTCCAATCAACCAGATAGTATAATTTAGATTTGGAGATTTTGGAGTCTAGGATGTTCTTTACTTCGAATTTGAGTTCTCCGTCTACCAAAACAGGTTCTGGGAGTTCAGTCAATCGAGTTTCTGGTTGTACTGGTTTTAATAAGGAGACATGGAATACTGGATGTATTTTCATATGCGTAGGTAATTCCAATTTGACCGCCACCGGATTAATTATGGTAGAGATGGTGTAGGGTCCAAGGTATCTCGGGTTGAAGGTGCAGGATCCTTTTAGAGGCAGGTGCTTAGTGGATAACCAGACCTGGTCTCCTACTGTGTAGTGAGGGGCCTCTTTATGGTGTCGATCTGCTCCCTTTTTGACTTGAGCTTTAGCTCTTTGCAGATGGGCAGTGGCTTCCTTAAAAGCACGGGTAATCTCAGAGTGTAAATGATCCACAGCTGGTGTTTCGAATTCTTGGGGAGGATCCAAATTAGAGGTTCTAGGATGATGTCCGTATAATAAGAAGAAGGGAGTCTTCCTGGTTCCAGAATGAGTCGAATTGTTGTAAGCGTATTCAGCGATCCATAGAATATCCTTCCAAGGGTTTTCAGTTTGTTGGAGCATGCAACGTAGATATTGCTCTAGAGTCTGATTTGTCCTCTCGGTTTGTCCATCAGTTTGGGGATGGTGACTGGTTGAAAGTCTTACATCAATTTGGGCTAAACGACAGCAACTTCGCCAAAAGTGGGAGATGATTGACTTCCCCTATCGGAGATTAAAACCGAGGGAAAACCGTGTAACCGAATGATGTTTTCTAAGAATTCTCACGCCAATACCGAAGCCGAAGGTAGGCCCTTCAGGGGAATGAAATGAGCCATCTTGGAGAATAGATCCACGACTACTAAAATGGTATTATACCCTGAGCATGGAGGTAAGTCCGTGATGAAATCCATGGACAGGGTATGCCATGGACAGGGAGGAATATCCAGAGGGTGTAAAAGGCCGGCTGGTTTCTCCTTCTGACTTTTATTCTGGGCACACACACCGCAGGAGATTACAAAGTCTCTAATATCCTTCTTCCATGATGGCCACCAGAAATGTCTCTTGATCTTTTCCATGGTTTTGGTAATGCCAGGGTGACCTTCCATCAGAGAGTCGTGATAACCGGAGATTACTTGTTTTTGTATTTTCTCACATGGCAAGTACAATCGTCCTTGGAAATATGGCAGGTCTTGATCCACTGAGAATTCTTTTCCCTTTAATTGCCAGTCCTGCAAATCGGCCGGAGTTAGGAGTGACTTGACTGCAGTCTTGATGTCTTCAAAGGATTGAGTGTGGACTAACCCCAAAATCCTTTGTTCTGGGATTATGGGTATTGGTTCTGGATTGGTCAAATATTCATCTACTCCCATCCGAGAGAGGGCATCTGCTTTTCTGTTTTTACTGCCGGGTCGATAAGTAATTATAAAGTCAAACTCAGCCAGAAACAGAGCCCAGCGAAGCTGTCTGGAAGACTGAGCTTTGGCCGTCTTTAGATATTGTAGATTGCGGTGATCAGTCATTACGGTGACTGTGTGTCTGGCTCCCAAAAGATAGTGTCGCCATTCTTTAAAGGCCGATCTGATAGCTAAAAGCTCCTTGTCTGTAATGGAATAGTTGATCTCGGGAGCCGAGAATTTGCGGGACCAAAAGGCTACAGGGTGTAATTGGTGTGTGACCGGATCTCTTTGTGACAAAACTGCCCCCATAGCAAGACTAGAAGCATCTGTTTCCACAATGTAGGGGAGTTCTGGGCGAGGATGTTTCAAAACAGGTGCAGAAATTAATTTAGCTTTTAAGTCCTGAAAAGCTTGTTCTGCTTCAGTAGACCATTCAAAACGTTTGTTCTTTTTTAACAGAGCGGTGATGGGCTGGACTATCCGGGAAAACTCAGGAATGAATCTGCGGTAAAAGTTAGCGAATCCCAACATGCTTTGAACTCCTTTTACCGAGGTTGGTGATGGCCACTTGATGATTGCATCGACCTTCTTCGAATCCATATGAACCCCATTAGGTGATAGTATGAATCCCAGGAACTCAACTTCAGTTACGTTGAAAACGCATTTTTCAAGCTTGGCAAAAAGGTTATGTTGACGCAGTCTCCCGAGAACCTTTTTAACGTGTCTCTGATGTTCCTCTTCAGATGATGAATAGACAAGGATGTCATCAATATAGACAACAACACACACATCTATGAGCTCTCTAAGGACATCGTTCATAAAATACTGGAAAGCGGCAGGAGCGTTACAAAGTCCAAAGGGCATCACTTGATATTCAAATAGCCCATACTTGGTGCGGAAGGCCGTCTTCCATTCATCGCCTTCTTTTATTCGTACCAAGTGGTAGGCTCCTCTGAGGTCCAATTTTGTATATATACATGCTTCTTTGACTTGGTCCAGGAGTTCAGATATCAAAGGTAACGGGTATCTGTTTTTAACGGTGATTTGATTCAGGGCGCGGTAATCTATACAAGTCCTAAGGTCTCCTTCCTTTTTCGGAACGAAGAACAAAGCCGAGGAGGCTGGCGACTTAGAAGGACGGATAAACCCGTTAGCTAGGTATTGGTCCAGATATTGTCTGAGGTGAAGATTCTCTGGCTCGGTGAGGGCATAAATCCTACTGCAAGGAGGAGTTGTTCCGGGTATTAAGTCTATTTGACAGTCGTAAGACCTATGAGGAGGCAGGGTGTTAGCCTGATCCTTCCGAAAGACATCTTGGAATTCCTGGTAGTCGGGAGGTAATGTAGGAACCTCAGAAGGAATTGCCGCCACTGAAACTTCAGGCCGTGGATAACAAGTGGTAAAACATTCTGGAAACTGAACCGTCTTTGCTCGCCAGTCGATCTGAGGATTGTGTTTCTCTAACCAAGGGATTCCCAGAATGATCTGGAACTGAGGGGCCTTGATCACATCGAACACAATTTTCTCCCGGTGTCCAACTTGGCTCACTAGCGTCACTTCTTGGGTGGCGTGCGTTACTGGTCCGGAGGCTATCTCCGTGCCATCCACTGTAGTAATGACGTCCTTTACTGCCTTAGGGACAAGGGGTAGATTCATCCTTGATGCCATTTCACGGTCCACATAATTGCCGATTGTTCCGCTGTCGATGTAAGCTTCAATTGCATGCAAACGATCCGGACGTGCTGGACTAATAAGGACCATGGGCACCACGAAATGCGAGGTCACGGGACAGATCTTTACGCTCGGCAAGAGGACCTCTACACTTGCCGGGCTAGGTCGTTTCCCTGCTTAGGACTTGTGGCACTGGTGTCTGCGGCTCCTACAGCCTTCTTAGCTGGTTTCACTGGACAGTCTCGAAGAAAGTGCCCTGAGTTCCCGCAATAGAGGCATAATTGCAGCTGTCTTCTTCTTTCCCGCTCCTTTTGGCTTAAAGGACCTTTCATCCCCCCTATTTGCATGGGTTCCACCGTGTCAGCTCCCTTAGCAGAAGTTTGTGGTTTAGAAAACACTCGGGTATCAAATTTGGAACGATCAGCCTTCCTGTTCTGTAATCTGTGGTCCAATTGGACGACTAAGTCAATACAGTCGGAACATTCTTGTGGAGGGTTCACAACTTGAGCTAACACATCCTTGAGCTCTCCACGCAGGCCTCTGTAGAAAAGCGTTATTCTCTTGTCCTCGGGCCATTGAGTTTCCACTATGAGTCTGTTGAATGAGGCTATATAGGTCAAGAGGTCTTGATTACCCTGTCGTAATGAAAGAAGTTCATGGTCCAAGGCCTGTCCTTGTGCATGTCTTGCAAACAGTTTTTCCATACTGGACTGTAAGGCCTGGAAATCATGCAGAACCGGATCATCCTGGGTGACTAAAGGAATCGACCAATCTGCGGCGCTGCCACTGAGATAAGAAAGCACGAAAGCCACTTTGGTCTGATCTGTTGGGAATGCAGCTGGTCGACATAAGAAATGTAAGCGGCACTGGTTGATGAACACTGCATATTTCTTTGGGTCACCAGAAAATCGTTCGGGCGGAGCCAAGGGCACATTACCAGGTAGATTGATTTGCACTGGGTTTACAGATGGTGCAGAAGGATAGCTTCCTCCTGGAGCGGGCAGAGGTGTCTGTCCGGCCTGCGTTTGTAGCAATTGCCTAGCGAGGTCCTCTGTTCGCTCCTTGGAAAGTATTAGTTCTCTTCTTAGAGAGCTTGTTTCCTGACGAGCTGCATGTACTTCTGCTCTTAAGTCTCCGAGCAACTGGGCTAAGTGATCAGTGTCTGAGGTTTCCATTGCGCCTGGGTAGGAGTTTTGCGGTGGGCTTCGCGTTCTGTAACGCTCACCTGATTCCCACGGAGGCGCAGGTCGTGGCAGGAAGGTGTCTGTGACTCGAAAGGTGATGTGCAGGACTCGATGGGCTTCTGGGGTTGAACCTCTTCGCACTGTGTGACGGACCCGTAGGGTGAGGTTTCTGCAGATGAAAGAATATAGGGGTTAATGGTCTGGGTTGTTTAATGTCTCTCTTCCTCTCTCTCCCAAGCTTCTCCGTAGGGCCCCCAGGTCAACGTGCTCACCTTAGATAGGTGAATGCTGGACTCTCCATCTGCGTCTGATGCAGGGCGCTGTTGCCAGTTCCTTCACTGGTGAAACATAGGCCTCTTGGACTCAGAGGACCTTTACCGTCGTTAATCGCACGAGCGGTGAGTTTCCAGACACCTTTTTAGTCTTTATAGTCTTTAGAGTCTTTAGGTGCAAGACACGTTAACATTGAACAGGACTTCGTATGATGCTTTTCTCCCCTTTTGCTTGCAGGACTCGTGAGGAAGATGAAATAAAGCGCCTGGAAATGCGTGAGTAAATGCAAGCACTCTAGCTGTTCTTTCCCTTGCAGCGTAGTTCGTGCTGAAGAGGCACCGGAGTATTTGCAGGCGTTCTATTGTGAAGAGCGCGAGGGGCGTAAGTAAATACCTGTCTAATGTCTCTTCTTTTGTCTTTCAGAAGCTTGTTTGCAGCGCCGGAGTCCGCGGAAGGCCCGTAAGTAAATACAATGCTTTTATCTCCGCAGGCGGCGCTGCAGCGTGAAGAATTCCAGAGTTCACGGAGTGCCGGTAAGTAATGACAATGCTTTTGTCTTCACAGGCGAAAGTACAGCCGAAATTTAAATTACAGTGCCGAAATGACCGCAGCCGATGGATCAGGTGAGTAAGCACTGCGAGTTAAGACTGCTTTGCTAACCTGCTGTTTCTTGTCTCTGCAGATGCTGCTGTCGACTGGATACTGGAATGGTGAGTATGATTCTTGCAGATTGAAGAAGAAAGGCTGGAATAGACTCGGTGAGCGTTCTGCTGCAGATGCAGAATAACGCGAAGCAAGTTTCATCCATCGGGTGTGGTTTAAATAGCCTTGGAGTGATGAGGCGTCTTCCTCCACGGCCCCGCCTAGGTAAGAAAAGAGTTCCAGTTCCAGAAGCTTTCCCCATGCTGAATCCAGGGAATGGAGCTGCCCCACCCAGGTAAGAAGGTAGTTCCTGTTTACAGAGGACTTCTAATTGGCTGGTAAGTAAGCAACATGGTCTGCTGCAGGTAAGTCCACCCAAACATCTGCACACATATTATGAGCCCGGCGCTTCCAGTGCCGGGACCGATGATTCTGATGAGCCTGGTGCCACCGGCGCCAGGACAAGGTCCAAACGGTCCCCCTGGGGACCGGCTGGTGCCTAGGATTAGGGTTAGGGGCCTGCTTCCAAGGACGTTGGGCTGGTCCTGGCTCCTTGGAAGCAGTGATCATGACACATATTGGATCTGCGAAACACGCAGACGCTGCAGCACAAAATGCCTCTGGATAATATATTTGGAGTTATTTTGAGGATCAAAGAGTGTCTGGGGAGGGTGGGACTGGGGAGAGAAGAAACGGAAACATTGAAGAGCTGTTGAGGGTTAGGTATGGCCATGGGGTTGTCGCTGAGACCGCTGTCTTTTTTACTGTGCCCAGCCTACACGACACAAAGTGTTATGTGATATGTTACAACAATGATTAGATTTGATTTTATAGTTATGTAATGAAACATTTGAATGTGACTAATGTGTATTTGTAATAACAAAACATGTTTTTGTGGCTATGGAAGTGGTTAGATTGTTTGTGACATGGTCAAACTATATTGTTGTAGCAAAGGTCAGGGTCCAGATTCTTGGGGGCATCACGCCCCCAAGAACCTGAACACTGGCCATAGCCACAGTAATAATGTCATGGATGTCAATATTGTGAAACCAATAATCTGGATATTGGCTATGGATATGATCATATGTTTACTTTGGGTTAAATGGGATGAAGAATGTGGCTGCTAGCTGTAATGGATGTGAATATTGTGAACGTAATAATCTGACACTGACCATGGCCACAGTAATAATGTAATGATGTCAACATAGTGAAACCAATAATCTAGATATTGGGCATATATAAAGTAATATGTTTACTTTGGGTTTAATGGCAGCACCAGTGCGGCTTCTGGCCATATGTGAAAATAGTGCATTTAGTTCGACATGGCAAGAAGGCTATAATCTGTTGTTCTTTGTCTGTAAAGAAAAGAAAATATAGTTTGTTTTAGAACATGGTATGAAAGATATAATTAGTTAATGTTTTACAAATACGTTAACTTTGTGTGTCCCTCATAAGTAGTACAATGTTTCGTTTTCGTATAACTTTATTTCGACCTAATCAGTCTATAAAAGTCACATATAACAACATTACAAAACATCATAAAACACTGTAATATATAAATAAAAGCAGACAGATAAAAATCATCAAGATTGCATTTAGAAAAGTACCTACACTAGATCCCCTTTGATTTACACAATCATGCTCACAGATCAACAACCATATTTGAAATGAGATGCAAGCTTAAATAAATAAAATATCAATTTACAATGCATTTTAATCGGAATTGAAAATCTTAAAATAACAAGACTGTTGTCATAAAACTCAGTTAAATTCATCAATATTAATTAAGCCACGTGAGAGGCTAGAAGTCATTAAAACTTTACAGACCTTAGCCTTCTCCTCCATGCCTGCAATACAAAATACCTCCTATAACGAGTAGCCAGTTGATTCTCGCCCACCAAGCACAGTTGGAGGGCATCATTAACTTTTTGTATACAATGTGGCGTTAAACTCCTGTTCCAACGGCTGGAACGGGGGTAATGGCCCGGAAACCCAAGTTAACGGGCCGAGTGAAGTGAGGGCCATTAATGAGGGCTTCGGGCCGTTACCCCTGTTGCAGCACTTGGAACGGGGGCTTAAGCCCATTAGAACCCCAGGCTACCAAATTGGTAACCCAGGGTGCTAAATAAAAGGATTTTCCTTTGTTCAACGGGATGCCACGTGCGTCCCATTGAACAAAGGAAAATTCTTTACAAAGATGGCTGCCCTGGAAAGGGAGGCCATTTCCCTTTCCATGGTGGAATATGGGAGGCAAGGGGAAGGAGCGGATGCGGCTGTGGCACCTGCCGCCGTAATAAGGTAAGTAGAGGGTTGGGGGAATGGAAAAAAAATGGGGAACAGAGGGTGAGGGGAAGGTGGCGTGGGGGAGCCGCCCATCAGGCGGTATGAATCGCCGGCTTTTACCAGTGGTTTAAACCTGATTGGCTGGCACCCCCGCCAGGCTGCTAAAATTGGTTAAATATTGGTTATTGTTTGTTGGCCTAGCTGCCCACATAAACGTCTGGCCTAATGCCACCAGAATGCAGTCTCAGAGACCAACCACCGGATTGCACGCATTTGACTGCTCTCTTGCTACTACTGCACCTATTGTTAGGATGCAGGCACCATTATGCAAATCACACTGGCTTCACACATATTAAGTGCACCCAAGCACTGGATTCTGGCCTACTATTTCGACTGACCTGGTCTATGGTCCCCAAGGGCGTTCAACCCACAAGTGCTTTCAGATCATACCAATGATATATAGGGTGCTATATAAATGCCAAATAACATAACATAACAAAAAGTGGTTTCAGGTACTTTCTCCTAATATCAAAATACCTTGGGTAAAACAAAATAAAATGGACTATGCTTTCCACAGTGTTTGAGCAATGGGGCCCGTCTAGTGAACAACACTTCTTCCAATCATTTCTCGGGCTTGCAGGCGGGAGGATGCCGTTTCACAATTTTGCTCTGATAAGTTTAGGTTTCATCAAATCCAAATACTGTTCAAAGCCATCATTTTTCATCAAAAGTGAATAGCTTCTTAAGATATTCGAGTCGGCTAGATTAGCAAAAGTTTCCCTTTCCCATTTCTTTGCATATGCTGGTTTCAATTCTGCTTTTTAGTTTATTGGAATTGATCCAGGGTTAGACCAAAAATTGGCCCACTCCATTGAGTCAATTCGTTCTTTATGGCCATAAACCAAGCAAGGTATGGACCACCAGTCTGAGATAATAGGTCCCTAATTGCCTCTATAAATTTGCAGAGGATACAATTTGACCATACACAAGCCCCAAAATACACTGGTTTCGAGCAGCAAATAAATCCAATCCTTTGCATGTTGATATCCATAAAGACTGGCATATTTGGTGCGTTCACTGGCAGCCCCAGGGTGGATTTCAGAAATGTCTACTCTGCAACCTGTAGAGGGGTGTTGAAACATTACCCTTTATGGAGGAGAAAACATCCCAGTGAAAACATGGAGACTTCAGCTGCAGCAAGCACCTGAGGCCTCCCCCCTTGGATGGGATTTGACTGTGCCTGGGAAAAGTAGCATGCTTTTTCCAAGTTATGTTCCTCAGTGCACATGCCAGATTGGACATGCAAGGCCAAGGGCGTTTTGCTTCCTCAGTCTTAGGAGTCTGTGGGTACAGGTAAGAAAAAAAAAAACATGCTTTATGTAAGTATACATGGCCGCAGCATTAAGTGTGGGTGAGTGTGTGAATGCAGTGCATGGTGTATGGGTGCATATGTGATTTTTGTATTTTTGATGTCAATTTCGTTCAGAAATAACTTACATTAGTACCCGGCACGAGCTGCGCACTGGGAATACAACGTGTGGATTGGCTCTTTTCCGAGCCATACCACACGGTATTCCTGTGTACGCCACTGCGTCCCATGCGTGCCGGGTACTCTGTTCCCGGTGAGGGATGTGGCAGCCCCTTTGCAAATGAGGAGGCCCAAAACAGGGCAATCCCCCCTCCGAGCCTCCTCGTGGCTGGAGGCTGACTTCGTCCCCTGCCGGGAACTCAGGTAAGTTTTTTTTTCCTCCACCCACCTCCCCCGCAAACTATCCCCTCCCCACATTCCCAACCCCACTTACTTTCTTTTTTCTTCTTTTCTTGGGAGAGAACGCGCTGGAAACACTTCTGCTCCCAGCACGCGTGCTCCAGATGGCCATCATGGAAAGGGAAAACGGACTACATTTTCCCTTTCCTGGTGGCCATTGTTTTTCACTTTCTTTTATTTTTTTCTGTTTCGAGCATTTTCGAAACAGAAATAGATGCCATTAGTACCCCGGTCTAACAGGCTGTGGTACTAATAGCTATACGACCCCTCGGTGGCGGGCCAATACCACCCACGGTAATGTAATTACTTGGGGCGGTATTGGCCCGCCACCTCAGGTCTTATTGCCACAATAACACATTGAGAGATGGATGCATTACAATGAAGGGTGCCTGTAAAATAGCGTAAAGATGAGAACAAGTAGTAAGCCAGTTAGTGAGGGTGGGCAAATACAAGTGGGACACTTAGGGACAAAACAAAAGAAACCGAGAGAAATATATTCATTATAAAAAAAGGTGACTTACAAAGGTGACTATTGGTAAAATCCATAGCTCTCAACTCACCCGCTTTTGGCGGGTGTCACCCGCCTTGCAAAGGGCTGACTCACCCGCCATGCCTCCTGCACGCCCATTCATTCCAATGGGCGTCTCACCCGCCAGAAACAAAATCGGGTGATTTCACCCGCCTTTGCAAGAAAAATGGTTGAGAGCTATGTAAAATCGCTTCTACACAAAATATACACAATTACATGATTAAGTGCCACTGGAGGCAGTGGTGTTAGTGTGTATGTCGTATGGGTGAATGTATGAATAGGTGTATTGTGACCACCTGGGATTGAGCCTCTGATTGGGGGTTACATTGATGGGGCATATTTTTTTACTGGCATTATGGGAAAAGCGAACGTGAGAATTCGTACACGGTCGTGTGGGGTGGCTACAATGGTGCAGGAAGCATGCTCATGTTTTCTTACAGTAAGTATAGCATGTTTTTCTGGTATCATGTGGAAATACAGCATGATGACTGCTCTTATGTGTTGGGGGTTCATTGTTGCTTGCAGCATGCACATGTTTTCTTACAACAGCATAGTCCCATACACTGCAAACCTGATCCTCATACCCCATTCACTGAACATGCCATACTGGACTGCCGTTTCTGACTGAGGAACAGTGCTTAAGGACGGGCTGGGACCCTATACACCTGCATTGCCTTTAATTAATCTCGAGCAGTGAACTGCAGTCAAGTGTCTTCAAGCACGTAGACTGGGCGACCTGCTGAGCAGTGAGTGGCAGCTATTGAACAACTAACTCGTTCTCCATCTCATTGTTAACCTTGCGCTAACAGCTTGCCCTATCAGGACTCGTACCCGGCCAGATGTAAAGGGAGGTATTTTTGCCTATATTCCCGGCCACTCACTGTTTACTTTCTGGCAATGGCACTGCAGCTCATTGACAGCCCCTCATTAGCAGTTGGCGTTACCTGGCACACAAGTTTCCCAGTTCCATGCATGACACCTCGAGCACTGGCATGTTATTTTCTTTTTTTTTTTTACAATTCATGCTGGAACTTGTAGTTTGGTTTTTCACATTGGAAGGATGGGCCTACACGTCCCATCATGCAGTGCGGAAAACACGCAGGGAAGCGGGCAACTTGGCACCAATGGTCTGTTTGTTTATCAGCCTGGTTCTTTACATGCTCTGGATATACCAATTAGCATCATGCACCAAGCTGCATCATAGTACTCCAGCGGCATAACATTGATGTATTCGACAGTGCTGGATGATTAGTAGCATGCAGTGTATGACTTTATCTTTGGTAACTTACAAAAGCTTTGCTCAGATGTATTCAATCTGAATGGCTGTACCTTGCCCAGAGGAGAGGCAGCAGAGACAAACTCTGGCTGCTTCCTGAGGCGATGGACATTCATTTCCTGGTGCTTAGGGTTGACTGCTTGTGCAAATGTTGCCCGTGGATCCTTTGGCTGTCGCAGAGCAGCTATTCTCAATTTATAAAGCGATTTGTTCCTGGAATTCTCGTTTTCCATGGAGTAGCTATGGGCCTACCATGACATATTGTTTTTTTATAGTTGTGTTATCTGGCATTTAAAAATAAATAAATCTAACTGTATGAGCTCATATCCCGTATTTTAATGTGCAGATTATTTTTGAACTTTTTATTTTTGCCTATATAAATCTATTTTGGAATTTCTGGGGCATTATAGCATTGTAAGGTCTATATATTACATACTCATTCTATGTATGCATTTCTGCCTCATATAATTATTTTAGAAGGCTAATAAGGACCTCTGCATAATAAAGAGCAGCAACAGAACTATTCTGCCCCTAATCAGCTGTTTTATGTTTTCATCGTTAACTATCAGTACGCTTTGGTAATGAATGGAGACTATAATCTGCCTGGGGACAGCCATAGGGCTGGTACCATACGTTCAGTAAGGATCCCATGTGCGACTGTGGGAACAGTCATGCACAGACAATCTCCACTTTGTGGCACTTAGGGATTTTAATAATAATGTTGAACCTCTAGGGCAAATAGATGGGATTTTAGAAGAAGAAGAAGATGCTGCATGAAATATCCCGACACTGAGGTCCACTCCTCTCAAATGCACCCAAGCTACTGCACTGAGGTGGCACTTGCCTGTTATTCATACATACAGCATTGTAACCATAGCTGTACTTATTCCTATCTGCTATGTAACATAAGCTTAACAACCCTCTTTATGCCTTCGCGCCCTAATACCTTTGGGTCTGGTGATCAATATAAATAAATAAACAAACAAACAAACAAACAAACATTACAGGGTCTGCGACTCCGTAATTATGGTTAAGTTGCTGAATCCATCAAGGCAAGCAGTTTTTGGGTGGCTTATAACTTTGAAGCCGTTTGACGAACCTGCACAAAACGTTAAAACGGCCCGGCACCTTTGAAATATTTGCGAAGTTCAGTGCGATTCTGTCAAGGGTGGGGAGTTATAGGAAGGGTCTCAAAACTTTTGAAATCCACATAGACAAGAATGTAACATTTATTTGCTTGTGCCTACATGCTAAACCGTTGTACGGATTTGCACCAAACTTGAGGATGGGGAGCCTGGTCCCGAAAGCATGCTTTTGCAAATTTAGTGTTAACCTGCTCAGTAGATTTTTTTTAAATAATGAAAAAGTAGGAATACAATTTGTGATATTTTCATTCAGTCCGTAGACTTATTTCCTGGTTTGGTGTCCGCAGATGCCCCAAAGCCAATTACGGGCATATGTAAAAATCGCAGACATCATACGTTGCTGATTAATCTCCTCCAAACCTACCAATCTGGTTCCAGATCCAGATGCAGCATGGAGCCAGAAAACCATACAGATGGTCGACAATGCACTCAACATCCTGGATGATGACCATTCCCTGCCACCAGCTCTCAGCTGCTTTCAACACAGTAGACTACCAGGCGCTTACGGACACCCTGTATTGCCGCAAGGGGATGAGCAATCTTGTCCTACACTGGTAATACCTCACCAACCACCAGCAGTTTGTTCAGATTGACGCCTCTAGATCGCCAATGCTACCCGTCACCTGTGGAGTCCCACAGGGTTCCATCCTCTCCCCATTGATCTTCAATATATACATGGAGCCGCTGTGATCTCTCTTAGCCACACACAAAATCCACACCGACCAACACACCAACGACACAGTTATACCTCGAGATCGACTCCATCAATGACATCTGTAGGCAGAAAACCTGATTCTCGCTGATCCAGTCTTGGGATGTACAGTGCATAGTTGAATCTCAATCCGTCCAAGACCGAATTCCTACTACTCACCAACAACACCGAACACCCAGACATACATACCTGGCTACCAAACATGAAATCTGAGTGCTTCACACCCTAGCTCACCTCCTGCGCCAAGTCCCTCGGTTCAACATTGACAAAAATACCTCTCCTTCAAGACACAAATAGCTATGAAAACTCAAACAGCTTGGTATCAGCACTCCCTCCTGCATAATTTCAAGCCCTTCCTCCCTCCCTCTTGACAGCTTTAGATCCACTGCTCAAGCACTGGTCCTATCCTACCTGCATTGGGGCAATGCACTCCTCGAAGGTCTCCCGTAATGCTCCCTTGTGCCTCTGAGAAGTGTCCTACATGCAGCTGCACGCCTCATTGAGGGTCTACGCAGAAATAACCACATCACACCGGCCCTCATCAATCTTCACTGGCCCCCACTGCATGCACAAATCACCTTCAAGTCTTGCTGCAACATCTGTAAGTCAGACAACTGCAATTCATCCAGCCACTTTGCAGAGAAACTCAGCATCTTCGGCGGACATCACACCATCAGATGCCAGGTCATGTGCAGACTTGAAATTTCGCTGCTGCAAAAGGAAAGGACCAGAAAACAAGCCTTCTCTGCCTACGATCCAAGACTATGGAACTTCCTCCCCGTCAGCATCAGACTCACCACAACGCTCCTACAATTCAGAAAATAACTCAAGACCCACCTCTTCAAGGAAAATCTGCCTCAACACTAGGGCCATCACATCGCCGCTTGAATCACCTGACTTGCTAGATGCCGTCCGCCCCTCTCTTCCCTGCCACCTGGTACGGCTGTACCCCTCCTATGTGCCCCTCTGTGTCCCAGCCCCATGTATATCTCTTCTGTTGTTAGCTCTGAAAAGCGCTCTTTTATGCATCTGTATTGTTGTATAACTCTGTAAAGAGTTCTCTTGCTTCTTGAAGGTAGGTCTGTGCTCAATAACTAATAACAACATCAATAATAATAATAACAATAATAATAATAATAATAATAATAATAATAATAATAATAATAATAGTAATAATAATAATAATGATAATAATAATAATAATAATAATAATATAAATAACACAAATAATTGGTTTAGTAAAAGCATGAGGTGTGTCAACACTTTTTACACAGATGCCATATTGGATCTGCGAAACACGCAGACACTGCAGCACAAAATGTCTCTGGGTAATATATTTGGAGTTATTTTGAGGATCAAAGAGTGTCTGGGGAGGGTGGGACTGGGGATAGAAGAAACGGAAACATTGAAGAGCTCTTGAGGGTTAGGTATGGCCACGGGGTTGTCGCTGAGACCACTGTCTTTTTTACTGTGCCCAGCCTACACGACACAAAGTGTTATGTGATATGTTACAACAATGATTAGATTTGATTTTATAGTTATGTAATGAAACATTTGAATGTGACTAATGTGTATTTGTAATAACAAAACATGTTTTTGTGGCTATGGAAGTGGTTAGATTGTTTGTGACATGGTCAAACTATATTGTTGTAGCAAAGGTCAGGGTCCAGATTCTTGGGGGCATCACGCCCCCAAGAACCTGAACACTGGCCATAGCGACAGTAATAATGTCATGGATGTCAATATTGTGAAACCAATAATCTGGATATTGGCTATGGATATGATCATATGTTTACTTTGGGTTAAATGGGATGAAGAATGTGGCTGCTAGCTGTAATGGATGTGAATATTGTGAACATAATAATCTGACACTGACCATGGCCACAGTAATAATGTAATGATGCCAACATAGTGAAACCAATAATCTAGATATTGGGCATATATAAAGTAATATGTTTACTTTGGGTTTAATGGCAGCACCAGTGCGGCTTCTGGCCATATGTGAAAATAGTGCATTTAGTTCGACATGGTAAGAAGGCTATAATCTGTTGTTCTTTGTCTGTAAAGAAAAGAAAATATAGTTTGTTTTAGAACATGGTATGAAAGATATAATTAGTTAATGTTTTACAAATACGTTAACTTTGTGTGTCCCTCATAAGTAGTACAATGTTTCGTTTTCGTATAACTTTATTTCGACCTAATCAGTCTATAAAAGTCACATATAACAACATTACAAAACATCATAAAACACTGTAATATATAAATAAAAGCAGACAGATAAAAATCATCAAGATTGCATTTAGAAAAGTACCTACACTAGATCCCCTTTGATTTACACAATCATGCTCACAGATCAACAACCATATTTGAAATGAGATGCAAGCTTAAATAAATAAAATATCAATTTACAATGCATTTTAATCGGAATTGAAAATCTTAAAATAACAAGACTGTTGTCATAAAACTCAGTTAAATTCATCAATATTAATTAAGCCACGTGAGAGGCTAGAAGTCATTAAAACTTTACAGACCTTAGCCTTCTCCTCCATGCCTGCAATACATAATACCTCCTATAACGAGTAGCCAGTTGATTCTCGCCCACCAAGCACAGTTGGAGGGCATCATTAACTTTTTGTATACAATGTGGCGTTAAACTCCTGTTCCAACGGCTGGAACGGGGGTAATGGCCCGGAAACCCAAGTTAACGGGCCGAGTGAAGTGAGGGCCATTAATGAGGGCTTCGGGCCGTTACCCCTGTTGCAGCACTTGGAACGGGGGCTTAAGCCCATTAGAACCCCAGGCTACCAAATTGGTAACCCAGGGTGCTAAATAAAAGGATTTTCCTTTGTTCAACGGGATTCCACGTGCGTCCCATTGAACAAAGGAAAATTCTTTACAAAGATGGCTGCCCTGGAAAGGGAGGCCATTTCCCTTTCCATGGTGGAATATGGGAGGCAAGGGGAAGGAGCGGATGCGGCTGTGGCACCTGCCGCCGTAATAAGGTAAGTAGAGGGTTGGGGGAATGGAAAAAAAATGGGGAACAGAGGGTGAGGGGAAGGTGGCGTGGGGGAGCCGCCCATCAGGCAGTATGGATCGCCGGCTTTTACCAGTGGTTTAAACCTGATTGGCTGGCACCCCCGCCAGGCTGCTAAAATTGGTTAAATATTGGTTATTGTTTGTTGGCCTAGCTGCCCACATAAACGTCTGGCCTAATGCCACCAGAATGCAGTCTCAGAGACCAACCACCGGATTGCACGCATTTGACTGCTCTCTTGCTACTACTGCACCTATTGTTAGGATGCAGGCACCATTATGCAAATCACACTGGCTTCACACATATTAAGTGCACCCAAGCACTGGATTCTGGCCTACTATTTCGACTGACCTGGTCTATGGTCCCCAAGGGCGTTCAACCCACAAGTGCTTTCAGATCATACCAATGATATATAAGGTGCTATATAAATGCCAAATAACATAACATAACAAAAAGTGGTTTCAGATACTTTCTCCTAATATCAAAATACCTTGGGTAAAACAAAATAAAATGGACAATGCTTTCCACAGTGTTTGAGCAATGGGGCCCGTCTAGTGAACAACACTTCTTCCAATCATTTCTCGGGCTTGCAGGCGGGAGGATGCCGTTTCACAATTTTGCTCTCATAAGTTTAGGTTTCATCAAATCCAAATACTGTTCAAAGCCATCATTTTTCATCAAAAGTGAATAACTTCTTAAGATATTCGAGTCGGCTAGATTAGCAAAAGTTTCCCTTTCCCATTTCTTTGCATATGCTGGTTTCAATTCTGCTTTTTAGTTTATTGGAATTGATCCAGGGTTAGACCAAAAATTGGCCCACTCCATTGAGTCAATTCGTTCTTTATGGCCATAAACCAAGCAAGGTATGGACCACCAGTCTGAGATAATAGGTCCCTAATTGCCTCTATAAATTTGCAGAGGATACAATTTGACCATACACAAGCCCCAAAATACACTGGTTTCGAGCAGCAAATAAATCCAATCCTTTGCATGTTGATATCCATAAAGACTGGCATATTTGGTGCGTTCACTGGCAGCCCCAGGGTGGATTTCAGAAATGTCTACTCTGCAACCTGTAGTCTGCCAGTGTTTCTCATGCCGCAGAGCTCAGCTCTGTATAGTGCCGCCTGCCTAACTTAGCCTTTGTAGACTTTCATAGTAACAATCCCCGGGTCCTCGCAATGTTGCTGCACACATCTGGCAATGGCACCACAATAACTAGTTAGTTTATATGTGGCATGCTCAGTTTGGTCAACTCAGGTATAATTAGCTTTCACCCTGACCCCTAGATAATCCTACCAAGAAACTTTTTCAATGGGACCATCTTTCAGATCAATCACAAGTCTTATGTATACCTGCTAAAGACCATTGATTTAGTTTTCTAGGTATTTATGACCAAGCCGTTATCCGCACAAAATTCTTCAAATATGTTTAGCTGGGTGCAAAGGCCCATGGGAGTCAATGAAAGCAAAACAGTATCATCGGCGAACAAGAGAATCAGAATGCTCTTATCCGCAAAAGAGCAAGCATCTCTTGGACAAGATAACACATTGTCGATTGTCCCGTTAATGCATAAATAAAATAGGCTAGGTACCAAATACACAACCCTGCCTTACACCAATTTCAACATTTACCCTGCGTATTGTTCACCCATCAAGGAAATACCTGACCACAGCACCATTTTATGTGTACAATAACAGGATAGCTCTCAAAATGGATGACAGCAACCCCAGATCATTTAATACCGTCCATAATTTAGTCTGCGGGACACTATCAAAATCTGTTTTAAGTCGACAAAGATAGCGTACACATTCATTTTCCTTAGCATAACATATTTATTATTAAATGTAACCTAAGTCATTGGTCCATGGTACTAACAATTTGCTGGAACAAATCCTGCAGCTGACTTAGCCCCCCGCCCCACCAGGGTCCATGCCTCAAGGTGTGCCAGGACTGCCTTAGCTAACACCTTGCCACACGCATCAAAAAGGGAGATGGGTCTATAATTAACAGGAGGAGCCCTATCCCCCCTTCTTGAATTTGGCACAAGGTCAGCTTGGGTCCAGGAGGCTAGCACCTCATTTTCTGACAACACCACATTAAAATGTTTAACAAAATATGGGCCCCATATGCCCGCTTCATGGCTAAACAGGTCAATTGGAACCATATCTGGCCCTGGAGATTTCCCAGATTTTTATGATATGAAGGCACCCCTAACTTCATTCAGTGTAAAAGATAGATGGGCTTCAGCTCCTGTAGTTTGGCATGGTGGTGAAAATGCTAGTAGCCAAGTTCCCTGTATTTTTACGGGCACTTTTACCACTCTGCCAAACTGTCTTTAAGTTTTTCTTCATTTCTTTTTTGACTGTTATATTTATGAAAGGGAGACACACTTTGTATGTGTAGAACCTAGTACAGTGGTAGAATGGGTGTTTTAAGTAATTAAATAGTTGATAGTCTGTTGTAATGGTAATGCAATTAGGGAATATTATGTGTTTTTGCTTATATTTGAAGTAGTTAGATACCCATTGGCATATTCTAACTCTATAGTTCAATAAACTTAGTATAGTGGTACTGTTTATGTATTAAGTAGTTATAAATGTGATGGCATGTTTTAAGTGTATTGTAATTAAGGAATATTAGTTTAGTGTGTTTGTTTATGTTTAATGTAGGTAGATACCCATTGGCGTATTCTAATTCCATATTATTATAATTGTGAATTTTAAGTGTAATTTGATGACAAGGAATATTAAGTAGGCATTTGTTAGATTTGCTAGTAACCTATGTTTTGTAATAACGGAAGTGTTGTTACATTGAAGCCAACCACTTCTTTTTTTCCACATATGCAGTAATGTTGCCTGAAGTGGTTGTATCACCAGTGTGGTATATTCTGGTACTTTTTGCTACTGTTGTGAAGGTTTTCTTGCCAAAAGATACGTGGGAGCGTGTAAAGCTGGTGTGTTTACAGTTATTTTTAGTGTCATCTGTATTGAATCTTAAAAGCATTAATATTACATATTGGGCATGTGAATCTATCTGTATGTTGGGATGCAGGTGTAATGTCCTAGGCAGGCAGAGAGATTTAGACTGTGCAATATATATAAGCAGGTGACCTACTGCTATTACTTCTCGTTGGGTGGAGAATAATGCATATGTATTCATTTGTAGTTAGTTTTGACACATATTAGAAACACCCTATAGCACACAGTTTACAGCAGTGTACTACCCAGACCAAGAAGCACTGGGGCGGGCCTTGATCCACGTTTGAACTGCTTTGTGTTAAGAACCTGAGCCAAAGTGTGTCATCCTGCCTAGGGTGACCACCTTACTCCATGCTGTCTAACATGGGGAGGAGAGCTGACTCAACCACATGTATTCTTTATATTTGAACACTGACTTCCTTTTGCATACATATCTCATTTACACACTTTTTGTACAAAAAGTAGGGCATGCATTAGGTGTTTGTTACTGTAGGCCATTTTGATTTGACGGACTCAACTATGACTGTTTATTTATTATTTGATTGTGGAGACTACTCCCATCCTAGCTATAGGCCGAAGTAGGAGTTTTTCCAAACCCCCGAAAATTGAATAAAGGTTTTAGAAATTGTTCCTATTGTGTCAGTGTCATATTTGTGATACCATGCCTCCCTTACAGAGGGGGTGTGGGGAGTGTTTACAGTGTTGGGAGGGTGGGATATAACGGTGCCGCAGGATTGGCTAGCTGAGAAATAAGTATTTCTGGTAAGGGGAGAAATGGGAAGAGTTATGAGGACCCCACTCAAGTATAAGTGTTCCACTCTTCTGCAGTACCACGAAAAGATTCTCAAATACCATTGTGAGTGGGTCACATTTACAAAAGGGGGAATGTAAAAGCCTTGCCCCGAAGAAGGCTCACATAAAAAAGGATGTGTTGGGTCATATGTATACATATCAAGCTGCAAAGTAAAAAGTTAGGATGTTGAGAAGTAGGCAGGGTATCCTCAAACTTTGGAGAAAGATCAAGGATATAGAATGTGCACCAGAGGAACAACAGAAGGAAGGAGCAAAAGGAAGTAATACCTACACCTAGGGTTCTCCCCAAAGCCCACCTATATATGGGTGTTTTCCCTTACAACCCACAGCAGGTTATATCAACCATCAGTATGTACCCCAACCCGCACCAAGGCACTGAGCTCCCACAGCTAGTGCGAATGCCACACGTGCCTCGTGGCTTATGATACATGAGACCCATTTGTTATGGAAGTAGTAAATAGTGTGCAGAGAGAATTAGAAATGGTTCTCCATCGGACAGAAGCAAAGCTGGCATGTGCAGCACAGGGGGAGGGATGGAAAGTGGCAATAGGTGCAGACGAATGGTTAGCAGGTGATATTCTGTTTTGAATTGATAGTAAAGTGATCAAAGATGTGCAGATAGCCACATGCGAAGATAGCATTATGCTGGGGGCCATCCAGAGGTTCCATTACCAGTGTAGATTATGACTGGTGACGAGCCCCATAAAGGCCAAGAGGATTAGCTGTTAGGCGTAGCCGGCTTTACAACGAAGGCTGCAACAAAGGCTTACACCTGTCTTGAGCCTGTCTGTAGCCGTAGGAGCCTGGGCCCCGACCGCTGGTCTGCGCTCTGCTCCAGGTAAGCTACCCACTGCCTATTCCGGCCCACTAAACATTATCTCTACTGGCCTCACACTCATTTATGCACGTCAACCAACCTGCCAAAGCTCTAGTTAGACCTTTTGAACGGAACTCTGCCACCGCGATATTCACACACTGGCAACATACTCAGCAAAGTACCAAACATTGAACCCACCAATGCCTTGTCCATGGTATATTTGTAATGCTTAACCTGAAAAACATGCCATAAGCTTACAAACTCCTTACAATGTATTATCACTCTACTATGGTCATCTTGTCATGATATACAGAAACATAGATTTTGCAAGTACAAATAGGCGATCATGTCCATCACCGAATACAATTTGGAATTGACTGGTTGCCCTAAATGCATGTCCTCATTAACTATGCACTGCCAACATTGTTGTAGAACCACCATGGCTTAATTGTTATCCACACACGTACTTCACTTATGGCATACCGTGTCGACATAGATGCATTTTGTACCTATCTAAGCTACCTGCAAATGTTCCATGAGTACTTTCCTCAATGTGCCTCTGCCCTCTGCAGCCCTTAGTTTAAGATTGCACTAGCATTTCGATCTAGGCACGTTTCCAACACACTGACATTGCAATGTCACTGCTGCCTCCACCTGACATGGCATTACCTAGCCTTGCCTCTATCACCCAAACTTTGCACTGCTGCCTCTACTCAATCATGTTATAGCTCCTGCTCTGTGCCTTGCACATTTTTGCGCTAAATCCAGATAATGTGTCTCTGCCTGATTTGTGCTTGGTCCTGATACTGTGTCTTTGCCTGTTTTTGCGCTAATTCCAAATAAAGTGTCTCTGGCTGATTTGTGCTTGGTCCTGATACTGTGTCTTTGCCTGTTTTTGCGTTAATTCCAGACAATGTACCTTTGCCTGATTTGTGCCCGGTCCTGATACTGGCCCTCATTACGACCCCGGCGGTAAGTAATGGACATTACCAGCATGGCGCAACTAACGTGTCCGTGCTGGTCTGGAACCGTTAAAAGCGGTAAATTACGACCTCTCAGGCACGAGCATTGCGCCATGCCGGTAATGTAATCTGCGCCATGCCGGTAACGTCCCAAAAACGTCAGCTACCGGCATCGTATGCCGTGCAAGCTGCACCACCGCCAACCTACCCACCGATATTAGCGAGCACCGCAAATAGCGGTGACCGCTATTAGCGGTGATCGCTATTAGCGGTGACCGTAAAGAAGCGGATCCGGAACTTACGCCATCGCACCGGAACGGGAAAGAGCACGGCGGCCATCTTTAAAAACACAATCCATTGCAATCCTCCATAACTGACCCCGAGACCTCGCACAAAACTTCACCCATGTGCACGCATCCCCACAATGCCGAAAGTTGTGAAAAAATCTTCCGATCGGCAGCGGCAGGAGCGCTTCAGTAGGGAAGAGCTTACAATGTTGGCGGAATTGCTCCAGGAAAACGCGGACATCGTATTCTCCACTGAAACGACCAGACTGACAATAGGACGGAAAAAGGCCATATGGGAACTAATCGCACAACGGGTCAGTGCAGTAGAAACAACACCCCGCACCACCACACAGTGCCGTAAAAGGTGGGACGACCTCCGGCTCCATGTAAGGAGCATACTGTTGGCCAACCGAAACATGGGCATGGCAACTGGCGGAGGAGCACACTCACCAATTAAAATGAAGCCATGGGAGGAGATATGTGCCACAACGATTGGCATCGAGAGCATCGAGGGGGTTGGTGGAATGGAGAGAGGAGCCCCGACATCAGGTGACACAGGTAGGTGCCTCAAATTAAGCCATGCTAAACTCCCTGAAGTCCACTTACATCGGAATCACAATGTTGCCCAATAGGGTTAACGCAACACATCAGCAGAAGACTGCCAACAGGCATCATTGACCTACACCCTGTACACATGCAGTATGCACACTCCACTGTAGGCACCCACATTCCTGCATGCTTAACCCAACCAAAAGGGAGACAACCTGTATGTCACTGCCTCCAAAGTGCACCATCTATTCATCAAATTCATGGCAGTCATCACAATGCCTGCTCAATGTCCGCAGACCCATCTATAACACTTTCCCTCCTTTGCTCCACCACAGGCTCCCATTCGGACCCCGGCGAGGACGGGACTGGCACAACACCTGCCAAGAAGGCCAGGCCAGAGGCAACACCACACCAACCCTCCATCTCTGCTGGACCCAAAAAAAAAACACAGCAGCCAAAATTGACTGGCACAACACAGCCCAGGGCAGCGATGATCCCCAAGGCAAGCAGCATGGTACCACCAGCAACAGACATGCAACAACTGGTGGCCACTGAAGGGAATGTGTCTGCAGGAAGCAGTACAATTGGGGAGATTGCTGCCATTGCAGCTTGCTCTGATAGTGATGTGGGGAATGATGAGGATGACATAAAATGTCCCCCCACTGCCCACCCTCATTCCCCCGACCTGTCCACATGTAACCTGCATGCTGATAACACACAGGGGCTATCCCCTGATAACTCCTGGCCAGCCACTCCATGCCCAGTGGGAGGTGTGGAGGAGGGGAGTAGCCCAATGACCCCACCAATTGCATCATTCAATGCCCCAAAATACCAACAGTCGCTGGACCATACATTGACAAAGCAACACCAACAGTCCTCACTCCTCACGCAGCATGTGGCCGATTGTGGAGGTGCCAGTGCTGAAATGCAAAGATGTGCCGAGACTGTGAAGGCAGCCATCCAATCCTCCAGCAATGACATCTGTGAGAACTTGCCGCGTCTGATGCACATATTGTGTAGCATGACACATGCCATGACGATCTTTGCCACCTTCTCATGGCGGTACAGGAGTGCCCCACCAGACCTGCTGAGGCAGCGAAACTGTGCCTTCAGTAGGCCGAATGCCTGCTCAATCACCACACGGGTACGTGTATGTGCACGGTTGAAGTCCTCCTCATGCTGGTTCTCTGGGTTCCGGACTGGTGTAAGGAGCCACCTCTTCAGGGGGATAGCCTGCATCACCTGTATGTGGGCAACAATGTATGTGTCAGTCATGACATCAAATTCCAAACATGACGTGCCACCATGGTATGCATTCAACTGTTACTTTGTACCACTTTTACATGCACAAATGGATTCACACTATGTGACCGGTATATGTGTATTCCTCTCATGGACTGTTTTGCATGCCATCAACCAATGTATGCAGGGGGGTCAAGCGCCTTGTGAGTGCCCATCCATTGTGTTCGTTCATGGCGTTTGTTTTGGTGACCTGGCAGGTGTCCTGTGATATCAACGCTCTCATCATGGCAACATTGTTGTCAGCCTCATGATGACCCCACTGAGCACTACTAATGTTGATAGGGAAATGTTTGGGGCCTCGGTGTCTGTGTAGTGGTGTATTGATGTTTTTGTCCGTCATGTGCCTCCTTTGTGTGCAGTTATGGGGGACTGGCCTTTCAGTTGATGGTGTTTGGTGCCGTGTATTGGCTGAAGTCATTGCATGTAGGTGCATTTCGTTGAAGTCAATGTGTTCTGAATTGCTACAATGCACTTGCAGATGGTTGTGTCACGGTTGGGACACACCTTCATTCACATGGTAGGGCTGCTTACATCGGGCATTATGTGTACAGGTGTCAGTTGACGTTTGTGCTGCTTTAGGATATGAGCTGGCTCCATTGCCTCAGCTACTCGCAGCCAGGTAAAGTATGCATCATTCCCCCGCCCTTTCAGACAGGTAAAGTATGCATCATTCCCCCCCTTTCAGCCAGGTAAAGTGTGCATCATTCCCCCACCCCCTTTCAGCCAGGTAAAGTATGCATCATTCCCCCACCCCCTTTCAGCCAGATAAAGTATGCATCATCCCCCTCCCACTTTCAGCCAGGTAAAGTATGCATCATTCCCCCCACCCTTCAGCCAGGTAAAGTATGCATCATTCCCCCACCCCCTTTCAGCCAGGTAAAGTATGCATCACCCCCCCCCCTTTCAGCCAGGTAAAGTATGCATTGGTACGTCAATCACCTATCACTTCACTTCACATTTCCATGGCCATGACATGAGACTCACCGAGTAGCCAGGATCTTGGCCCTGCATGTCGCTCCATGTAGCGTGGTATTGTGGAGTTCTGCAGGACCATTGAATCATGGGTTGATCCGGGGAATCGGGCACAACAATGTGTGATGATCCTGTTGGAGTCACAGACCATTTGCACGTTGATTGAGTGAAATAGTTTACGGTTGCGGTACGGTACCTCCATGGCATGTGGGACTACCAATTCCACATGGGTGCAGTCGATGGCACCAATGCAACCAGGTATGCTGGCTAGTGCATGGAAACCCACTTTGGTGTTTGCAATCTCCTGGGCAGACCGTGGTAAGGAAATGTGGTTGTCTGTGTGCTTGAGGAGGGCATCGAGCACTTGGACCAGTGTACGTGAGAATAATGGTTGTGAAATGCCATGCAAGTGCCCCACTGTGTGCTGGTAGGTGCCTGTGGCCAGGAAGTGGAGCACAGACACTACCTTCAGTAGGGGGGGGGTGGCGGTGGGTGTTTCTATCATGCTGACAATGTCGTTGTGTATCATGTCAACGATGGTGGTGATGGTGTCCCAGTCCAAACGGTACAAGGTATGGATCTGCTCAGCGGTGAGGTTGAATGGACTGGCTCAGATCCGTGGGATTGGGGGTTGGCTGCGTGGTGGCACTGGCTGTGCTGGTGGGGCTTGCTGGCCCTGCCTTGCCCTCCTTCTCCTGCTGCATCTCCTCTGTGCTGCCTGTTGTTGTTGTTGTTTTTGTAGTTGTAGCACTTGCATTGCAATCAGGTCCTCCAGCCCCAACATTGCTAGTCGTATTGGAATCATTGTGGAGTGTGACTGGGTGTGGGAAGGGGTGGGGTGTGCTCTTTTTGTACTTGGTGAGTCTGAATTGCCTCCACCTGTGCTGATTCTGTGCACCTGTGGCAGCTGGGAACACTGCACATGGCCATTTACGGTTGGTTCGCAATGGCGGAATTAGCACCATGGCGGTAAGGTACTTAACGGCCTTTGCGATGGCGTTAAGAGCATGTCCCCTTGGTTCGTGATTTGCCTACCTTTGCGCGATGCCGGTACTTACGGCGTCGAAGGTCGCGTGCGCACAAACTTGGTGCTGTTAGCGGCACCGTTAACTACGATGCCGCTAATAGCACTTTCACGGGTCATGATCGGACCTAGCGGTAAACGATGCCGGTAATCATTTACCGGCATCGTTTTTCGCTTACCGCCGGGGTCGTAATGAGGGCCACTGTGTCTTTGCCTGATTTCCGCCTGCCCCCTGAGCGTGCTTGCCACTATGCCACAACTTGATACCACCCTGACCCTCTGACACTGTTGCTACTAGGCACTGGTTTACCCTCTCACCGCTGATGTCTCTTACATGTCCATATGATAACTGAGGCCATACTGCTAATCCCTGCACTGTGCCCCTGCCTCACTGCCACCACTATGCAAATCTGGCTCACCTTTATCATGTTCCCATTCTGCATCATACAAACTAATGTACCTTGCAGCGGCAACAATTACATAGCCTATAAAAATGGTCTAGCTAGACCTGCCTGCCCTAGGCATCACCCCATCGCCTGCCCTACACCATTCTTGCCCACCACACCAGCCTTCCCACTTAGCTCCCAGCTCGCCCGTCCTACCTATTTTAGCGCCCACTCAACTGACTCATCAGCCTACAGGAACACTGACAGTCCCAAGTGGGACCGCCCGAGTACTAAGTCATTACGCCCTACTCTTGGCCACAGCCTTAACAGAACCATTGTCCAATCAGACATACTAACCACCACTCTCGAACTGACCGAGCGTAACAACAGACGTTTTTTTTTAAAACAATTTTTATTATTTTTAATACAACCAACACACCAAACATTACAACCGTTTCGGACATACGTTTCAAATTAGAAATATTACATTATACGCTATTCTCCTACGTCCTCCCCCCTCCCTTCCCCAAACTCTGAGCCATCATAACCGTCCCATCTGTAGGTGTCTCCGTTATTATTATCACATCCTGATCTTCCATGTCATGGTTACCCCGGTGGGGGTTCGCCATTGAGGTCACCAGTTGTCTCCAGGCTATCAGGGGGCCTACTTCCTCCTCTCCCCCTTTAGTAACTGCTTCATACCAGACCGTGGTCTCTGCATCTGCCCACTTGAGGAGGTCTGCCCACCACATCCCTGCCTTAGGCCTGTGAGCAGACTTCCAACCCATTGCTATTCTGTGCTTGGCCAATACGTAAGCTAGGTCTTTCATTTTGCTAATGTGCTTTAGGGTACGTGGCCTAGGGAAGCTTCCCAACATGCAAGCCCAAGCCGACTCCACGTCCAGCACCACCCCCAGCTGGCCATTTTCGCCTTCAGTTCCACCCAGAATTTTTTAACCTCCGGGCAAGCCCAGAACATGTGTAACAACCCGCCCCTTCTTCTCCACACCTGGGGCATCTTTGTATAGCAGAGCCGCCAAACCTCGCCATCCTGCCAGGAGTCAAGTACGCTTTGTGGGTGATGTATAACTGGATCTGCTGGAGTCTCTCATTCCGGGACACTTTCTTGTGGTATCTTTAGGCTCTATCCCATTGCCCCTCTGTTATGGGTTCTCCCACCTCCTCCTCCCAGTCAAGCCTCAATTGGGATAGCTCCTTCCCCGCCTTCGCACTTAGGAGTTCATATATTCGTGATATTTCATGCCCGCCCTCTGAAACATCATACATCATTTCTATAGTGGAATCAGGCCATCTTTCCCTCACCCTTTTCATGATCCTGGAGTAAGTGATATATTGGCCCCTATTCACCCCAGTCTCTTCCAGCAACCTTTGAAATTCCACTGCCCCTCCCTCCTGCCATATGTCTCCAAAGGTAGCCAGGCCCACCGGCTCCCAATATTTGCGGACCCCTTTGATCAGTTGGGAGTCTTCACCGCATAGCGCCACCAGCGGGGCCTGCGAGGATAACGGGTTCGGGTCTCCCGCAGTTTTCCATGCTCTACGCCAGACCTCCCATCCCAACCTCAACAATCGCCCCATCTTCGCCACTTTTGTCCTATGCAACCACACTATCTCGTTTAGAAAATATGGGGGACAAGTCATCCCGCAAGAGCCTAGCTTCTGCAGAGTCCTCTGCAGCCAGCCATCTAGTGACATATAACAGCTGTCCCGCCAGGTAATACAAATCAAAATTAGGTAGGTTTATGCCTCCCCTGTCACACGAATGTTGTAATTTCCACAGGGCCACCCTATTTCTAGAATTATGCCAAATGAAGCCCCTGCATAGGCTATGGAGTTTGACAAAAAAGCATCCGGGTAGCAAAAAAGGGACATTCACAAAAAAGTGCTGCAATCTGGGTAGAACCACCATCGTGAGCAACGCTGCCCTCCCTATCATAGCCAGGGGTAGTTTGGACCAGAACCCCATACTATTCTTTATGCCTTCAACCGCTTTTGCTGTGTTGTGCTTGTGGTCTGCTTCTATCCTATGGTATATATTTATGCCTAGATATCTAAATGTCACAGTCTGCCAGGGTATCTGTACAACAGGCAATTCATCCCGTGGGACCCCTTTGTATCTCCCTAGGGAGAATATGCTGGACTTTGCAGGGTTTACTGAAATGCCAGAGAGGACTGCATACCGGTCCATTACATCCAGCACATACTGCACGTTCTCCTCTGGGTGGCGCAGGTAGAGGAGCATGTCATCCGCATAAAGCGATATCAAGTGGGTATTTCCTGTTGTTTTTATCCCTACCTCGCCGTATTGCTGCCTTAGGCAGACTGCCAACGGCTCCAGCGCAAGAACGTACAGCATGGGCGACCAGGGGCACCCCCGCCTAATCCCTGCCACTTATCAGAAATTACAGAACCTGTTTTAACCCTAGTGATTGGGGAGCTATATACCATTTTAACCCATCTAATATATCTTGGTCCTATCCCATACCCCTTCAGGGATGCTATCAGCCATGGCCAGGCCATCTAACTGAATCGAAGGCCTTGACCACGTCCAGCAACACTATGGCCAGTTCGCTCGGGTCTTGTTCAGTGTGATCGATAATGTGGTGAAGCCTCCTATGGTTGTCCGTAATATTCATGCCGGGGATATATCCTGTCTGGTCCGTGTGTATCAATTTGCCAATTACTTGCTTAAGTCTATTTGCGAGCACCGCCGTGAGTATTTTACTGTCTTGGTTGAGCATCGACAGGGGTCTATAAGACCCACAATCCACATTTGGCTTGCCCGGTTTCAGGAGCAGAATAATCACTGCTTCACGGAGGGACTCCAGCAATTTCCCTCGTTCGTAGGCTTGATTGAGCATGGCCAGCATTGGCTGGAGCAACTCCTGCTTGTATACTTTGAATTCGCTGGGCAACCCATCCCACCAAGGCGCTTTACACGTGGGCAGCCGTGTGATCACTGCATCTAGTTCGTCGAGGGTGACTGGGACCTCCAGCTCCACTCGCTCTGAGTCATCTAGGGTGGGAAGCTCGATATCTTCTATCGTATCCTCTATTTCCTGGCCCATATCATCTCCTACATCCTCGTACAAGCGTTTATAATATTTAAGGAATTCCTCGTTTACTCCTTCCTGTGTATAACAAACCTGACCTTCCGAATTTTTGACTTCAGTAATCACCTGTCGGGGTGTCTCACTCTTATACAACCAGGCTAATAGCCTACCCGGCTTTTCTCCTCCTGCATTTTGCCTCTCTATGTACTTCTTGTAGTTTAGCTTACAAAGCCTGTCCCACAGTTCACCGCTAGCTCTTTGTAGGTCTCTTATCTTGGCAACATTCTCCCGGGAGGCCTCCCCTCTTCTCATCAAGTCCTCCAGCTCTCTCTCACTTTCCTGTAAATCCCGCTCAATGCCCCCCTGGAGCCCCTTAGATTTCGATATGGCCACCCCACGCACCACCACCTTAAATGCTTCCCATACCGTTCCCATGGATCGTACGCTGCCAGTGTTTATTTCGAAATATTCCTCAATGGCCTCCCTCAGGTCCTCACGGAATCCCGGGTCCTGTAGAGCCTCGGCTCTAAGCCTCCATGTCAGGATTTGTGCCCTGTGGGGGCGGTACAGCCACTCTATGACCAAGGGCGAGTAATCCGAGAGCACTCTAGCTTTATATTCAGCGCTCCTCATTTTGCCCGCTATCTCGGCCGCTGCAAATACATAATCTAACCTGGTATGCAGATCATGTGGAGCGGAATAATGCGAGTATTGTCTGTCCGTTGGGTGCAGCCGTCTCCACACGTCCTCTAGCTTCAGATCCGACAGCAGTGTCCCCAACCCTCTAGCTCCTGGCATGGGCTTGGCCATCATATCATCCGATCTATCTGTTTGAGGGTTCAGGGAACAATCCTTCTCACAACAACGCTCCCCCCAATAGTGGACTTATTTTACTGTACAATGATCTAAAATAGGATGCGGTTTTCGTGGTTCGGGGCGTATAAGTTAATAATGGTCACTTCTCTATTTTCCAAGAGTCCCTCCACCACCACCATTCTACCTTCCGGGTCTGCCGTTGATCTCAGCATTTGAAACGGCACATGCGGTGCCACCCATGTTAGCACCCCTCTTGCATATGCCGAATATGTGGCTCCTGTGACGCTCCCCTTCCATTTTCTCCTTACTATCTCCAATTTCTCCCTGGTGAGATGGGTTTCCTGGAGCAATGTTATGTCAACCCTCATCCTCCTTAGGTACATCATTACTTTATTACAGTTCCCCCCCAACTTCCCCAAATTCCCTTTCGCTCCCATCCTCCCGCCCACTGCACGCTCCCATTCCCCTCCCCCCTCCCTTCCCAACCCCCACAAATGCCCAGCTCCATCCCTGGATCTTAGGCTAACCCGCGTCTGGTCCTGTCTCGTGGTGTCGAGGACTAGGACCCCGCGGGGTGTCACCAAACTAGTAGTGACCTAACTAAGCGAATGCTATGAGGATTTGAGGGTTGGCCTCCTGGAGCTCCCTCTTTGCTTTATCAAGATAATCCAAGTCAAACGGATCGCGCAGACTAGCACGTACCTCTCCTCGCAGTCTCTGCAAGCCTGATTTTACTGCTATATTCTAGTCCCAATGTCCCAATGTCTTACGCTGTGTCACCATATGTGCCACTGCCCAGTTACTCATCTTCTCCGGCTCCGGTCTTGATCCCCGATTCTTGGGGTTGGCTCTGCATATCCAGCCATCCCATGGCGTCCTCCGACGTATCGAAAAACAGTGGTCTGTTCTTGTGGAACACCTTCAGTCTTGCTGGGTACAGCAACATGTATCTATACTGTGCCTCTCTCAGTCTTCTTTTGACGTCCACAAAGTTCATTCTGCTGCGTTGCACCTTCAAGGTGTAGTCAGGGTACGCAGTTATTTTAGCAGGCCCTCTTTCGATCGTTCCCCCTTTTCGAAAGAATTCGAGAACCTTTTCCCGGTCTCGGTAGTTCAGGATCTTTGCGATCAACGGTCTGGGGGGGCTCCCGAAGGCGGCTTCCTCATCAGGGCTCTGTGCGCCCTTTGGACCGCAAAACCCTGGGACAATTCCCCTCTGGTTATTTCTTGCAGCAACATGGTTTCCACGTATTCCGTGGGGTTGGGCCCTTCCATACCTTCTGGCAGATCAACGATGCGGATGTTGTTGGTCGAGCGCGTCCCTCCGCTTCTTCTGCTCTGTTTTCCAGATTGCCTACTCGCTGCACGAGGGCATGAAGTTCTGATCTGTGGGCTGCGCATCGCGCTGTGTTTGGGGTCATCTCTTTTTCTAGAGACCCAGTGCGCTCCGCCAGTGTTCTTACATCCTGTCTTAGCAAGTTCCCCTCTTCCTGTACTGCTCCCAACTTCAGGTCTAAACCCGCTTTCAGGTGGTCCATGGCAAGGACCTACTTTGTCTCCCAGGCCACTTTCAGATCTGCAATTGCTGCCAACACCTCCTGGCTCGTGCCCGGAGCCTCCTCCGTAACATCGGCGGCATTGTCCTTGCTCTTGGCTCCCTCCGTCCCCGGGGGCGTCTTGGCTTATGCCTCCAGCGTTGGCTGTTTCTTCTTCGGTCTCACGACTTTATTGGACATTGTGTCATACTGTTGTGAGATGGGCCAGCGCCGTCACCTCGCACTTGTCCGCGTGGTGTCAGGCTATGCCTGGTATTTTAGGGCCCTTAACCGCCGTGTAGGGGGACACACATTCACCATCCCCTGAGCACTTGGGTTATACTGTGCCTGCGTCCTTTCATTTTCATGTGCTGTGTTGTGCCATTCTTGTAGCCCCTTCTTGGGTCACCTAGCCCACAGCGACCCATCCTTGCCACACCTTCGGGTCTCACTCTAGCAGGCCACAACCATTTTGTTCAGGGCTCTCCACGTGTAAATCCGGCTTGCAGGCAGATGTCGCGGGCACACACATGTACTTTAGTTCTGTAGTCTGGTCCGTGTGCCTCCTGTCTGACTCTTGTGGTGTCAGTATCTGGTGGTGCTCTGGGTCCCACCTGAGTCTGTTTGCTCCTTTTTTCCCCCAAGTCAGGCTCAAAACAGCAGCGCTATGCAGGCAGGGCAGCCATACCTGCAGTTACTTCGTGTGCATCGGGGGCTTCCCCTTTGTCTGTTCCAGCGTTCATACATGCGTGCCGGGTGCTCGCCACAATGTGTCTCCAGCGAGAGACACTATGTATCTCACTGTTCCACCGGTGTGCACCGCTGGCGTCCTAGCTGCCGGCCCATTCTCCAGCCGGTATCAACTCGGCTGGCAGGCCCTGTTTGAGCGCCGCAGCGACGTGGTCTCAATCGCACTGTACTCGCTCTCCCCTCCTCTCAGGTACAGGGGCTGCAGGTGCCTTTGTCCTTCTGTGGGCCCCCCGTTTGTGCGTCGCTGCCCCCAGCTCCAGGCAAACGCACTTCGGCTGTGTCCCCACCGCAGCCCGTGCACTCCCGGGGCCAAAATGAGACGGCTCTCCCGTCTGTGTCTCCGGCCTCCGCCTGCCCACCGGCCAGGGTCCCAGAGGCCGCACAATGTGTCCTTATAATTTGCCTCAGTTTCACATGGCCCACCGGAGTGCCTCGCAGGGTCCGCTCACCAGCCCTCCTCAGCTGTCCCTCGCCGAGCTCAACACCGCTCTACGGGCACACCGCTGCCCAGGATCGCCCCAGCAGGGACCTGCGCTCTCATCCGTGCCGCCAGCCAGGAGCGTCTCAGGGTATCACCACAAAGCCATCAAGTGGCTGCTCGCGCCGCAGCAACGTGGTCTCTCTCGCACTGCACCCGCTCCCTCCTCCTCTCAGGTGCGGGGGCTGCAGGTGCCTTTGTTCGTCTGTGGGCCCCTGTTTGTGTGCCACCGCCACAGTCCGCACACTCCCGGGGGCGAAATGAGTCGGCGCTCCCGTCTGTGTCTCCGGCTTCCGCCCGTACACTGGCCTCGCGGGGTCCCCCCCCCTCCAGCCAGCTCTGCAAGCAGAGCGCCTCATGCTCTGGGCCACTGTTGTCAGCGCGGCATGCACTGCTCCGGCCAGCTCCGTCCTTCTCAGCTTCTCGGACCATTTATGGCCCTTTGTTCATGAACGGCCATCTTGGATGTTGTCCTTTCACAGCCCGACCTTCCCCTCTTTTAGACTCCAGTTCCTTCAATATGCAATCTTGCTGGTAGTCAGGACACTCGCCATGTGCCCCTCGCTTTCCTACGCCTTTTGATGCGCCGTGGACAGACGTGTCTGCCAAAAAACCATCACTTTTCTACAGGATCGGAGCCGGATCTGCGGGAGCTCCTCCGAGGAACATCCCCTCACGTAGCCATCTAGCCACGCCCCGTAACAACAGACTTGGCGCCAGAATCCTCCATAAGAATATTAACCATCCAGCTAAACCGCCCAACAAGACCAACAACCAGATTGTAGTTTCTAACAACTCCAACCAACCCCCGCTAAAAGCAGCACTTCTAAACGCTAGATCTCTAGTCGCCCATTCCATAGAGACTGCCGACATTATCTTGACCAATAGCCTGGACTTCCTTGCTGTGACTGAAACCTGGCTGCACAACGCTGCAGGACCAGCTCTTACCTTAGCTATCCCGAATAATTATGATATCCTCAGAGCCGATAGACCTAACGCTCGAGGAGGTGGTGTAGCTATCATCTTCAAATCATCACTCGACATAAGACTAGCCACCTCTTCTCCGCTGAAATCATGTGAGCATCTCACAGTCAAACTGCAAACATCCCCTAAGAGCACAATTACAATGCATCTAATATACAGGCCACCAGGTCCGCCTGGTTCATTTGAAGAAGATATCACATCCCTAGTAGCCGAAAGTTCTAAACCCTCAGCTCAAATTATCATCCTTGGGGACTTCAATCTTGGGTTTAATGACCCCCACGACACTCCAGCTACCTCCCTGGCTACTGCATTAACTGAACATGGCCTCTTACAACTCTGCTCCCAACCCACTCACTCGAAAGGCAGGACTCTCGACTGTGTAGCTGCCCCTAATTGCAACATTACCCTTGAGAACCCCCTACCTCTCGTTTGGACGGATCACCACCTCCTCTCGTTAGATATCATTATTAACAACCTAGTGCCTAAAAAGTCTTTCATGGCACCGGCCTGCCCAACTAGGAACAAGGGTGATATTACAGTTGAAGCCCTAATACCCTTGGTAGTCCCCACTCTGAACGCACTACCAGCTACAGCTGACTTGAACCTGTTGGTCAACACCTACAATGAATCCATGTCTAAAGCTATCAACATCATTGCCCCACTGAAAATGCACAAAGGGAAACGGAAAGCTCACCTGAACTCTTGGTACACCCCGGAGCTCAAACTACTTAGACAACAAAAAAGTAAATCTGAAACACTGTGGAAAACAGTTCCCTCATTAGAAAACAGAACTAATCTTACTAATATTACCACTCTTTACAAAAATGAGATTATACGTGCCAAAAAGGAATCTTTCAACACCAGGATAACTCAGGCAGGCTCTAGCACGAGATAACTATTTAACATTTTAAAGGAATTAGAAAATCCTAATCCCCCTACAGATACCTGTACTAAGGATAAACCCTGGTGCACAGGCATCCAGAATGCCCTTGCCAACAAAACCATGGGGCTCCAAACCAAAATTGAAAACAAGTGGCAACAACTTACCTTTGGCCCAACCGCCAGTCCTACCTCACTACCACCCACAGCTATCAGCTCAGGCTTCACATTCAAAAAAGTCACTATACCTGAAGTACAAAAACGTATAGCCTCCTTGAAACCCTCGAACTGTAAGGGAGACAGCTGCCCCGCACAGATTATAAAAGAGGCAGCCAGGGGTCTATCCCCTTTCATTACCAAATTAATAAACTTGTCTTTCACTAGTAACGCAGTCCCAAACAATTTGAAAGAATCATAGGTTATACCACTGTCAAAAAAAAAACACTTGACCTGTCAATACCTACAAACTATAGACCCATCACCACCGTCCCGTTCTTATTAAAAATCATTGATAGAGTGGCCTACGTACAAATTCAAGATTACCCTGAGACAAACCAATTACTAGGAATTCGCCAGTCTGGCTTTCGTCCTCAACATGGAGCAGAAACAGCCCTTGTTAATCTCAAAAGCCAGATCGACGAACTTAAAGACAAAGGCAGGGCTGCCATCCTTCTTCTCCTAGACCTCTCCGCCGCCTTTGACTTGGTTGACCATAAAATCTTAGGCAACCACCTGTCATCGGCAGCACATTTCTCCCACTCTGCGGTCACATGGATCCAATCCTTCCTCGCTAACAGGACCATGCATGTCTTCTCACCGCTAGCAGCGGCCGACCCGATTCCCATTACCTGTGGTGTCCCACAAAGTTCTTGTGTTTTGCCTACTTTGTATAACATATTTATAAAGCCTCTATTCGACAAGCTGGACCATCTGGGTGTCACCTACACCAACTATGCAGATGACACCCAGATACTAACACTATCCGGTAACTACAATTCAGACGTCAGCCGGATCAATGAAGTCTTCTCCATCATTCAGGCATGGATGGCCACACATGGCCTCTGCCTGAATGATGATAAGACTGAACTGCTCCTTGTCGGATCCCCTAATACCATCCTGAAGCTTAGCCCCGACTACACCAGCTTCACTATTGATGGAAACACTATTCCTGTCGTGAAAAGTGTAAAAACCCTTGGTTTCTATCTAGACACCAACACTAACCTCTCCAAACAAATCAACATGACCGCCTCAGCCACTGCTTACACAGGTAAGCTGATCAGAGCCTGTAGACCTCTGCTATCTACTAACAGTTGTCTCACATTAGCTAGAGCACTTATACAGTCTAAACTGGACTACTGCAACGGCTTATATGCAGGCGCAAACAAATCTGTAATCAACAAATTGCAGGACTTCCAAAACAACGCACTCCGAGCTGCTCTTAATATTCCTAGGAGAGAACATATCTCCGCCACTAGAAAATCATGTAAATGGCTCTCCATCCAACAAAAGATTGATTTAAAAACTATCTGCCTCACTTACAAAGCCCTAAATCACCTTGCCCCGCCTTATCTAACCACCCTAAAACCTGCTACCAGAATCACCAGATCCACCAACACACTATGCCAGGTGGTGCCTAAATATACCCTAAAAAGAGCAGGCGGAACCAGTTTCCCAGTTCTAGCCGCCCAACTCTGGAATACACTTCCACTGAACATCAAATCCATCCCCACCTTTTTACCTTTTAGAACTCGGGTCATCTCCTGGTTACTAAACAAAGACTAACACCACGTTAGGTCCTGTGGGACACATCACATACATACCAGCACTCACACGCCACCATACTCTATCTTTGATACAAGCCCCTACAGCTCCTGCATCCCGATGTACCTACTTATATGTCTAACGACATATCTTACTGTCTACTTGCTACCTGCATTAACTGTATTCTTGTAAATTGTATAAATGCTGTACTAATATCAAATGTATTCACCTATGCCTGTAACATTATTCTTGAGCACCCATTTACCCCTGGGTCTGGAGCGCTATACAAATAAAATAAACAAACAAACAAAACAAACAAACCACTGGAATGGCCAGAGACACATAGGTCACAGTGGAGAAAGATGATTGGGCATCAGAGGAGGAATCTGATGGAGAATCAGGAGGATGAGATACCACTAATTCCAACACCAAGTCTAGAGAGTCTATTTTATTATGTATGTATTGTATGGTATGATGTTATGTTATGTTATAGTGCATTTGTATAGCGCTTTATGTACCATTGGTATGATCTCAAAGCGCTGTGGGTTGAACGCCCTCGGGGACCATGGTCTGTATTAGTTGAAAGAGTAGTGTAGCATATAGTGCTTGGGTTCACTTGGTATGTGAGCAACCAGAGTGGTTTTCGCGTGTTGGCTGGGGGGAGTTGTTGAGGGAGGGAGGCCATGGGAGTGGTTGCGGCAGTAGAGGTGTGTTGCCACATAACATGATCTTGGTTTTTCATGGGTTAAGAAGGAGGTGGTTTTTAGACATCCATAGGTGTATATCATTGAGGCAAAATGTTAGGTCAGGGGATGATTGTAGCTGATTTAGGGGATTCTCAGGATGATTTGGGTGTCGTCAGCATAATAGTAACAGGTGAGATGTAGCTTATCATAAGCTTTTCACATAAACACAAAATACAAAATACAAAAATTACACAAGATTGACATTACACAAGATTAAAATATAACGGTTTCAAAAGAAAAAAGATAAAATACATGTCATGACAGAAGACCTATTTTAACAAATACTTTTCATCTAAAAATAAGGAGGACATGAAATGTATAGCAGCAATACAAAGAACAGTAGTAAGATCACACAACGGACGATGACATAAGATGTTTAGGAAAGTCTCATCATCAACTGGCCCAAATTTATCGAACAAACAATTACGCAGATGGGCTAGTTCCTTACATCTAACAAACAGGTGTTCTAAAGTTTCGACCTCATTTTTGCAGTTGATACAACCTTGTATGTTTCAGCATTTTTAGCTGAAGTACCAATAATATCTTGTGTGGGAAACAGATCTAATATTAATCTCACCATCAGATTTCAACATCATTTAGAAGGATGCCTCAATACAAATTATTGTAAAACATGAGAAGATGTTATATCCTAGAGAAAGTGATTAAAATGTTTGTATGTCATTAACAAATCTCTATTAGTTGCCTAATCATAAAGAAACAACGTTTTCTTTAGACAAAGTGGAACATTGGATAATTCATTTTTTGATGAGCCAATCTCGCCTAATACATTCACGCACGCATTGCTCCATGTAGATAATATTGTGCAAGAATTAATGGTCATGAAAAAAAGGGTGAACAAATAACCTTCAGGGGCAACCAAGAAGTTTCTATATAAATGCAATTGCTCTCAGGCAATTTGCGAATAGATGGAAAGAATGCACAGCATATGATGAATAGCCGGAAATGGAACACCTTGCGGCAAGCATAACACATTTTTTTAAATGATTGCTTCACCTTGGCTCAATTGCTCTTTTCTAGAAGCTCTTAGCACCATAAATATGCACAAGTAAAGAGTGTATGGGGGCCAAAGCTTAGGACCGGACCATGTTGACTGGTGGTGGCAAAAGGCAAGATAGGTGGGAGGACCGCAAAGGTTAAACAGTCTGGAACACAGTTTCCATTATTGCACAAGGAACATGGGAGGACACAATATGTGCCCAGGCCATTCATGGACAGAAACAACTTAATGAAGTCATTATCCTCGATCACAGCGGGGGCAAGCAAATGGATCTATGCATTGGACAAACAGACTGCAAGGATTACATTGGCAGTGGAGGATATGAAATGTTTATTTGCTGTACTGCTAGGAGAACAGACAGATGATATATGGAGGATGGCAGGGCACCCGGGAGTACAGGTGAACAATGACAGTCATGATGGACCAGAGTTTAATGACTGTCGTGCAAGAGTTTGGAACACATTAAGGTTAGCATACCTAGACACGCAAGATTTCAATTTCATTATGGCCCATACCATGAAGTTAGATGAATACCCCACATTATATATAAATCAGATAAAAGGATTGCCGAGTGTGGAGACAGGGGTACCTTGGGAAAAGCTTTTAGCAATATTTTATAATATGCTCTGGAAGATACTCCCAAGGATGTGCAAAAGGATTTAGATAAGGCAGTAGGGATAGGAGTGAAGGATGCAGTGAGATGCAGGCAAAAATAGTTCATCATTGCGGTTGAAGGCATAAGCAGAAAATGGAAACAGCGGAGAAGGCGCAGATGGCTGAAGTGAAGTTAGTAGAGAAGAAGATGGCGAAGTTAAGTGTAGAAGTGCTGCTGATTACCAGCTCCCCTGAGGAGCAGCAGGACACAAGGCAAGCACCAGAATGGTCAGAGGGCTACCAAGGGTACCCAGACAATAGGATGGGTGTGGGATGTTATCAGAGGGCAAGGGGAGGTTTCCAGGAAGGACAAGGAGGTGGATTTGGGGAAAGTAGGCTGAGGTTTGGGGGACCAGGACTGTGCTGGACATACGGTAGGACAGGACACATTGCGGGGGAGTTTAAGAGCAAACCAGATCCCTGTGTTTATCCCAGTGGACACTCATATGCACTTACTTGCCATCTGCCATTAAAGATGATGCCACCGATTTCCCCAGGACCCACACAAGGGCCTAATGCAGGACAATTACAACTGTATCAATATCATACAACCCCACACCAGCAAATGCAGAACGCATGTCCATATCCTACACCGACATGCATACAGCAGCAAGCCCCAGAGCCTCATCTCAGCCCTTGGACAAGAACCCCCTGCCACAGGGTACGGTAACCCATTACACCGGAGCAAGTGTGCTATGAGGGAGCATTTTTCCACTCCTGGGGTCGAACACCTATCCCCAGTAGAACACCCCACAGAGAGCCCTGACATACCGAGTTCTGCAGACCTTGAATTGGAACTCCAGGTAGGCATGAGGATAGGTAATAAAACATTCTCCTTTATGATAAACACAGGAACTACAAAGTCTTGTATTAACCCTATTACTGCCCATTGGAAAACACTCAGTGCCATGCTATTCTCTTTGATTTTTATTTGTTTCATCTCAAACTTATGTAGCTTACTAGAACTAGAAATTGATAATACTATAGTATAATCATATATTTTTTGTTTCAGTATTTTTTCTCTATAAAATGAGCAAAAAGGCACACATTTAAGTCACACCCTGAGGCCACATGACATAATTCAATATGGTGGACAAATATCACAGTAAAGAGTATGTATCACTGACCACAAAGGTAGCACTTTCAGTATGTAGATGGCCAACTTTCAAGTATATTATCTTTGCTGCTCAGACAAAAAACTGAGTTTTCATGTTTTATTTATTTATTTTTTGGGGAAAAGCATGAGTGCATCCCGTGAGTGTCAAATGTAAACTTTTTTCTAATCCACAAATATTATGAAAAAAGGAAAAGTTCAACAATTTAGAAGCATCATTAGAGAAAGCAGGTTTTAATTTGTGGCAATATGATGCAAAGGAAAATAAATATTGTCAGTGGTTCTGGGTTGTCTTACATAGATTTGGAAATGGCTGATATTGTTTATTTCCCTTGCTGTTTTCCGTGTAAGAATATCTATTGCAGAATTGGAATTCAATAAAGTCTAGTAAATGTTTTCTTCTTTTATGTATGTTTAGTCAACAGACAATGTTCAGATGTGTTATCTCTCTATGTGAGCCAATGGGTCACACAGTCTTTGTATCTGACCTTTGACCTTAAAATGCACTACATTAAATGTTTTTGTCATATCTTTGTAACCCTAGATCTGTGTGTCCTGATTGTGGTGACTTTTCAAATGTAATGACATTCTCTTCATAATCCATTAGTCTAATATTTGGAGAGGTCATGACATTTGACTTCACAATAATAAACTGCAAAATGTTTTCTGTTAACTGTTCTACAACCATTGTACGGATTTTGACAAGAGAGGTATCTACTCGACAGAAGTGATGTGTACTTTTTAATGTATGTGTCAGTTAAGATCTGGGTTTTTACCAATTAACCTTTGACCTCAGAATTTCCCTCCCAAAACTTTTTTTGTTTGTTTTTGCTCTATTACTATTTCATAAATTTAAAAAAGAGTGGTTTCATTGAAATTGTCGTGTCAGGTACATTGTCTGCTAGGCATCAATTAGGGTGCCAGGAGCTTTGGCATTTGACGTTTGAGAATATGGAAAGGCTGCTATTGCTTTTTGCCAGCAACCATTGATTTGATGTTGATAAGCAGGGCTTTACCATAAAGGTTATGTATGTGCTATCTCATCAATTAGGCAAATAGTCAGAGTGGTCATTTTTTTTGACCTTTAACCTCTGAATATTTATTCAAAATCTGTTTTGTTATATTATAGCAAACCTTGAACAGATTCTAAAAAGTGGGAAACCATCATTAAGGTACTATATGTACTAACCCATGTATTGAGTATGAGAGACACATATCAAACCTTAGAACAATCATTTTGAATATGTCAATTGACAATTGTTTTGAAACTGGGACAGATTTTAGATAAGTGTGGTGTTACCTAAAAAGCCTTAGTACATCCTTCTAGTAATCTAAGAATCACCTCCAGTTATTCTGACCTAAGTGTACCATGCTAAGTAAACAATAGTCAACACCTTCTCATTTATGGCTGATTAGGACAAGGCCTCACAATGGCATGGGACCAGACTTCATATTGTGTCATCTACAGCCTGGGCAAAGCATCCAGTGCTGAGAAAACTCTGCCCTCATTCATGGCATTCAAATACACTCCTGGCAGATAATGGAGTGGAGAGTACGCAGGGTACACATGTACGGTATCTAAACAGGAATGTGTAGTGCTCATCGTGGAGTGGTTCATTCTCTCCTTTGTTGCACTTTTCGGCCTGCCAACCTTGCCCATGTGCACAAAGCTTTATCTCAACATGGTCATGCATTTCAGCCAGCAGAGATGTTCGCCTTTTAGGCCTGCATTTTGGGCAAATCTTTTTCCTTGCGCAGGAGGCAGGTTCTGTCATCAGGAAGTAAGCTGGTATGCCCCTTTTTCAATACTTGGTGTTGCTGGTGCACTCCCATGTATGGCTGATCTGGACAGGGGAGGCCATGGAATGAAAAGAGATCAGTCTCCAATTTGTTTCATATACAGCCTGGGTGAAGCATATTAGCACTGAAAGAAACACAGATTTTCTTCCTAGCTTGAAAAATACTCTCCTGGCTATCACTGCACTTGTATGCATACAGTGTCCTCTTTTACTGGGTCTGACAAGGACAGCGCAGTGCTCATCATGGAGTCGGGCCACTCTCCCAGTTGTCACACTTGCAGCCTGCCAAACTTGATGCCGGCACAAGGCTTTCCATCAAAATGGTCATGCATTTCAGCCAGCTGACATGCTCGCCTGTCACTTTAGGCATGCATTTTGGGTAAAATATGTTCCACATGCAGGGGGTAGCGTCTGCCATCAGGAAGTAAACTGGGATGCCTTTTTTTGTTACTTGGTCATGCTGGTGCACTCCCATGTCTGGCTGCCCTATAACATGTATTTTTTCCAGAACATATGTACAATGAAATATTGTACTGTACATTGAACTGTATGCAGGCATAGATAAAACAACAAGGTATGAAAATTGATAAGTCACAACACTTTAAGAGGTTCATGACCTTGTTACATACAAATCAGTTTTCATACCCTGTTGTTTTATCTCTGCCTGTATACAGTTCAATGTGCAAAATATAGCTGTTGCTGCTGTCACAGACCTCACATTTTGTAATCCCGAACCTGGCATGCCTTATTCTTCATGCCAATCATGGACTCATCAATGGAGAGGACCTGCCGTGGCACATAGTATTTTTTGAAAGTGCAATTCGGAGAGTCCAATACTGGTTGGACCTTGTGCCAGGGATCAAACCATTCCTCTCCCTGTGCCTTTGCAGTGGCATTGTCACTTGCGTGGATCATTGTGTGACAGTGAGATATTGCCACAACGGCATGACTTGGCCAAAGAAAGGTGTGGCCATGAGAAGGGTGTGTAAGGTTGCAGTACATTTTTTAATTTTTCTTGCAAATAGTCCCCATATTTATAGAAAGGCCAATTATTTTTATTGGAAGTGCCCCAGTTAACCCTCCATTCATATACAGGCACAGCCGTGAATCAGGATGAACGTGGATCCACTCTGCTTTTGCTGCTAATAGATTCCTTGCATAATTGTTTGACTCCCTCGCTAGGTGGTTTAGCAGGTCCACTGTGAGGTACAAGTTAAAATATTGAGTATGATGGGAATTCCTGGTTGGAAGACTGCAACCCCCTGAATTCCTGACACTGAATTCCACCCATTGTTGTATGGCAGGGGTGTAGTTCAGTCAGGAAAATATCAGGGGCTAAATTAATGTCGGAACTGGCGGGACTCGGGGCTACCTTTTGGTTGTAGCCCCTGAGCTTCTATCCGGGGCTACAACCAAAAGACCCAGGGCTATAGCCCCCCCCGCAGCAACGCCTCTACTGTATGGATCTGCACCAGGATAAAACCTCATCCCAATAGGTTTCACAAAAATCTTCCTGGGACAATGTCTCCACCCCAGAGTTATCATTGCATTCTTCCTCAGAGAAACTATCCTCTACACTGCTTTTCTCAGGAAACCCCTCAGGATCAACCTCAATATATGTCTCCCCTTCCGAGTTAATGGCTGGTGCCTCTGCCATCAGGTCAAATAAAGTATCCTGACTGTTAATTCTAAAAATTTTGCCCAACATTTCTTTCCCCTAAAATATCCAGTCAAACCTTTTTTTGAAATAATAGATCAGTTTCGCAATCGTTTACCCTCTCAAATGAAAAGCCTAATTACAGGATGGAGACAAAGAAACTTCAAAAACACACAGGGATGGTATCCTGTGTTCTAGAAAGTCTCAGGAAGGATTAATAAAAATAAAGTATCCTTCCCAGTAAAGCTACACAAAGTAGAAGTTACCAAAACACAATCACCTAATCACCCTAATGTCCAAATTCACCTTAGAAAACAATCTCCTTGACAAAGAATTGGTTTCACACAAGCATTAACACACCAACCACTCTCCTTCAAACACAAAGCTCCAGTCAGTCAGAGGCTAAGGGGCCGATTCATGGAACAAACGTGCACCGAAAATCCATGCGCAAGCAGGCGCAAGGGAGCGCAAGCGTGCGATTCAAGGTAGACGCTGTGCGTGTTTCCCGCTGTCCGTGCGCCCAATCCAGCCATGGCGCACACAGGCATACACGGCGTGCGCTACACGCACAGCAAAAGCCCACATAGCGTGGCGCACACAACCAAAGTGGACGGAAGAGTGGGCGTAACACGCGGAATGGGGAACAACGCGTGAAAAAGAAGGCGTAACTGGGGAAGTACTGCAGGGAACTACATGGAACGCCCACACACACGCGAACAACACGTATTCAAGGTTCCAAATACGGGAAACCCGCGCATGGCAAAAGACGCACACAGACGTCAACGCGTCCGCCACACGAAGGCAGGCGGAAGCGTCCCCGCGGACAGTACAAAAGTGCGCGCAAACAACAAACACGTATATACAGCTACGATGAATGCCCCATTTGTCGCAGCACTGATCGTGGGACACCGCAGGAGGAGGAGAATAGCCAGGGCACGCATTTTCACACCACGGACAAGCCTTTTTGGGATGTCTGACGACCAGGTCTATGGCAGGTATAGATTTCCACCCCACATCATCCTAGACCTGGTCAGGGAGTGGGAAGATGACCTTACATCCCCCACCCTTTGCTCCTAAGCATTGAGCCCCTTGGAGAAGGTGCTCAATGTCCTGCATTTTTTGGCCACTGGGTCATTTCAGCGGACTACTGCCATAGCGGGGGGGGTCTCACAGGCCACACAGTCACGCTGCCTACACCAGGTACTGGCAATCATGACAGCGCGCCCCTCAGTCCGCAGGCACATATACATGCCCAGAACACCCGCAGAAAGGCAGGCCGTTGTCCTGGATTTTTTCAGGGTGGCACACTTCCCCAAAGTGCTCGGTGCCATAGATTGCACCCAGGTGGCCCTACGTCCAGCTAGGGCCACTGAGCACATCTACCGAAACCGCAAGCACTGGCATTCCATCAATGTGCAGGTGGTATGCGATGCAAAGGGAATCATCACCTCTGTCTAGGCAAACTACCCTGGCTCCACCCATGACAGTTTCATATAAAGAATGTCCGCCCCGAGCGGGGCCCTGGAAGCTGGGCAGCATGGCGACACATGGCTCCTAGGTGAGTACAAATGCCCTTGCACATGCATGCAAGTCACACACAGACAAATACCCAAACCCTAATAATCTCAACTATTATCACCTCCCCAGGGGACAGTGCCTACCCTCTGAGCAACCACATGATGACGCCAATCCGGAACCCCACCACACCACCCCAGGTAAGAAACAACGCCGCCCATATTGCAAACAGGACCATAGTGGAGCGAACATTCGGAGTGCTCAAGTCACGTTTCCGCTCCCTTGAATGCTCTGGCGGACAACTATTCTATACACCACCAGTAGTGTGCAGGATCATTGTGGCAGCATGTGTCCTGCACAATGTTGCAACACGGCAGGTCGTCCCGGTGGACATGGTGGTGCCCCCACATCCCCAACCACAGGCACAGGCGCTGCCCATGGGAGGGGACAGGGCACGTGGCGAGGAAGCCCGGACCCAGCTTGTGGCCACATTTTTCACCTAAACTCCCACCCCTGCGGAGTGCACACAGGCCTGGCACATACCAGGTGACAATCTATGATGACAAAGAGACAGTCAACTGTCACAACCCTACCACCCTGAGATAGTTGCCATGGAAGTGCCATATTGTCTGCATCCCTAGCTACTTAAACACAAGCTATCCTGTGTGACCAAAAGGCACACATATGACATATGGCATGATATGACCTATACACAAGTATTTCAAGGTGCGATGAGGCAGGGAGGGGGGAACAAGGGAAGACAGACAACGGTACAACTAGGCCAGGTGTCATTAAGATTGTGCAAGTGCAGGGGTAGGGGGAAGGGAAAAGTTCAAGGGGAGGGGGGGGCGTGCAGTACAGGGGAAGTAGACCAAAAAACAAATACATAGGTCAGCTGGTGGCAACTGCAAAGGTAAGTGCAGACAAGTGCTGGGAAGGGGGGGCTGTAGGGATAGAGAGACAGTACCACAGTGCAGGGGTTGCCAGGGACCCAGTGCAAGTGGAGAGTGGCTGGGCCAGGGACCGAGTACGGTGAGAGTGGCCAAGTTGCAGATCCAGTGCAGTTCCAGTGAAGAATTCCGCAAGGGAGAGGCAGAGAGAAAGCAGAAGCAAAGAGGAAGGTCTTGAGGTGCTTCCCGAACCGGAGATGGTTCCCCTCAAGTTCAAGTGAGGCAGGAAGGCTGTTCCAGAGGGAGGGCCCTGCCGCGGAGAGAGATCTACCCCCAGCTAGTTGCTCTGAGAAGCGGATGACCCTGACATGCAAGGTGTGCATCACACACACCTGCAAAACAGGCCATGGCCATCACTGTTATGTCACTCAAACCCTCCCAAACCACAACATGACATGGCAAGCAATACCCATACACCAACACAGTAACAATAAGGTACACATTGCCATGTCCAAAATGTACAGTGGCATCAGACAATGATGCCTGACCAGGAATCAGATGAAATGACAGACCAACAACCTCCCACCCAAAATAAGTCATTTCCAAATGCATTACAAGAGTTGTAGACATAACTGTCTACATGCACATTGTGCATTGCAAAATCAACACTGCAGCTTCTGTGTGCTGTGTCCTACTCCTGCAACACACTGCTCAGCGCACAGCACAGTGAACAGCCATTTTGTGTGAAGCACACCCTGAGCATCACATCTAAGCGACAGACCACATCAAAAAGCAAATTAGGCATGTACAGGATCCATAATTGGTCACAGAACATGTGCTGCAGGGACACAGTGGCCACCAGAAGGCAAACAGTGTAACGTGGATATGCAAGGGTGGGAGTACATGTAGTGCATCAGAGTGCAAGTGTGTGGGTCTGCAAGGAAATGCACTCAACATATGCATGTGCACTCAAGTGACCATCAGTGTTCTCTACACATCACATGTGAACATTCACCATGTGTACACCCCAGCATGTCAAACCACAACTATCCCCTCGCACCTGAAAGGTAAACACAACACATGAACAGGCATTGATCAGCAGAACACAACATGTACATAGGATACCACCATTACAATGTCAGAGTTCCCATCACACTGCAGGGCAAGGCAACTATCAACAACAACCCCCCCCTCCCGCACAAATGACCATGACCCACTGAACAACTGCACCTGGGTCATGGAGCCTTCAACCCTCAATTCCACCTGGCCACAGGATCACCTTTACCCTTCATCACCATCTCCCACCTTGTGTGTAAAAAGGTGCCTGCACCCTCAGAATCCACACTCATTTCCAAAATCACAAAATCCAAGGCATAAAAACGAACCCGAACACCCTCCAGTAGATGACTTGACGTAGCATTACCTCACAAAGGCCAAGTACTACCACAATGATGCAACAACCAAGGTAGCACAGTAAAACAATGTCACAACAGGATGTGCACCGTGTGTGGTACATAACATAGGCTGATGCACCATGAACGGATGTGTATTGTCACAGGTCCCGTGTACAGGCGCGGGAGTGTCACGAAACAACCACCCCCACCGTGTCCCGGGTGCCTGCAAGGTCAAACTCACACAGGCCCCTGAGACCCTGGTGGGGAAGGAGGTTCAGGGATATGCAGTCGGGACAGGTGTTGGCACACTGGATAACTGGAATGAGTGGCAGGAGGAGGGAGGAGGAATGACACATGAAAGTAGGGAATGCACGAAAATGTACTACCTGCATGAACACATACACAATGCAAACAAACTTGGACATCATTGTCATGGCCTTCTGTAGTCCAGGCTTAGGAGTGGTACGAACCAACCACCCCCTCTAGGGTTTTGGCGCCTGCAAGTTCAGGGTTTACACAGGTATCCGCAACCCCAGCGGGGAAAGAGGGTTAGGGAACGTTGCTTGGATAGGTATGGGAAGCAGGAACACCGGGTAGAGGGTAGAGGGTTCAAAATTGCATAGGATTCCGGGTGATTAGGGGGAAAAAAACATACCAAATTGAATCACACATACATCCATGCATTAGTGCACCCCCCAGCAAGCCTATGCAGAGCAGTTTGAAAGAAAAACAACAAGACACTTAGCTCTGGTTTTGAGTGCTGGCCTCCTGCCTGCGCACTCTCAGGTCCGGTTACAGGAGCACTGCAATGCTGCAAAGAGAGCCACAGTCAACAACCTGTACGCGCCAATTACACAAAAACACACCACCAAACATGCCCCATAGCAACAAACTACTCTACAAACAGACAATCTGGTGTAGATGCTTCGTACCCATATATAACATTACCCCTGTGACGGGTCATACACAGTCAATGCAGTAAGTCAGCCGCCGGTGGGTGCGTGGCAAATGGAACACCAATGTGTCACAATTCACACAACATGCAATGTTCCCTGGGTAAGCAGACAGACCCATATAGCAAGCCATGACTTCAGAGCAAGTTGCGTACCACCATGACCGAAACAAAGTCGGCAGTGCATGTATAAAAATGTACATGGAAATTAAATGCACTGCACCCGAGTATGTCCCTTGCTGTATGTCCCTGTGAGCTGCCCCTTTCCATGTCTCGGAAGGCTACATGGTTGATACAAGTGCATCAATGTACCTTGGTGTACCGGAGGGTATGTGCCACTGCCCCTGCAGGTGTCCCAGACAACCTTACAATCAACAGCCATCAGTCCACCAACACATCTGAGCTGCATTGTGTGTTTCAACACCAATATTCGTCCAAGCTCACCCTCAGTGCTGTGACTAAGCCTGCATGTGCAACTCGCCTGGTGCAAGCTTTGCTGTGTTGTGGCCCCCCTGTGCTGCTCACCTTGCCTGGAGTTCCTTGGAACACGTCAGCAATTCTAGGATGAAGGTCTGCAATCCCTGTGTCTCTGCTTGTGACACATGTGCATGTGGGCACAAACGTGTCCAGAATTCCGACGTCCAATGGGCCATGTCTGCTGGCAAAGGTGCTCTGGAGGCTCATCCCCCTGCAGAAAGGGCATGAAACACATGATTAATGCTTCAAAGTCATCTGTGTGTGTCTCAGGCATCCCATTACTTGACCATGTCAGAGAGTCACATCATAAATCACACCATCAGTCCGTCTTTCACATCCAAAGTGTGGAACACTATCTACAGCATGAATTGCAACAAGCACGTTTACAGTAAAGATAAGAAACATACTACACAATGCATAGCAATTAATGTACACATTAATCATGAAACACCACATCTAGCAAAAGCTGAACAGTGGACAATAACACCAAAATCATCCCCACTAGGGGTTTGAACACAAGTCACACAGCACCAGACATGCCACAGATATGACAGTCCAAAGCCCTTGTGTAAATGTTTGTGACACCGAACCATCCTTGCGAGCCCATGGATAAGGGAGGCAGGAGTGGCATATGTGAGTCAAGGACCCCAAGCTGCAAACACATACACAAGACAAGCCTGAAGGGCCCAGCTGGAACAGACAGTGGATGCCTTCAAAAGCCACAAAGCACTGCAACGTCACATGAAAGCACAATAGACAAGCAATTTTAAACTATATTAACTATTAACTAATTACACTAACTATGGAAAACCTACATTACCTAATTAAACTAACTATCAAACAGAAACTAAACTAACTAAACTAAAAGAAAAATCAAAAATGGCCACATACGACCCGGGGGGGTGGGGAGGCACCCAGGAGGGGGGAGGTACAGGGTGCTGCTCAACATCCACATGCGATGATGCTGAGCCAAAAAAAATAACCTCCATGGGCTCAACGCCTGCACAGCCCGACCTATGTGGGAGATAGATGGTCGTCCGAGTCTGGCTCATCCTGGAAAGGAGGACGTGGCACAGTAGCCTGGCCACGCCTAGCCGCAGCTGGCCCCTCGTCGGCAGCAAGTCTGCCGGACGGGTGAACCTGGTTCTGTGTGGCGATGTGACGTAGGTCTGCATGCAGAACCTCACGTGATACACGTGCTTCCTCTTGCAAGGTAGCACGTGTAACACGGAGTTCCTCCTGCAAGGCCTGGCTGGACAACCACTGCACCTCCCGGCAAGCCTGTAGCTCAGCCGAGATGGTACGCTCAAGCTGTGCAAACCTCTCCTCTGCCTGCTGCCTCTGGGACATCATAAGGACACCCAGAGTGGATCTGAGGGAAGCATACTCCTCCCTCAGGGCATCCATGTGCGCCTCTGCGTGAGCAGCAATTGCTTGACGCAGAGACAACATTTCAGCCTGGTGTGCCCTGTCTGAGGCCGCCATGCCCAGCCTGAGCGTGCGGGCCGTGGACCGTGCCACCTGCTGCTGGAGAAGCACCTGCCTAGCAGGGGGGAGCACAGATCGGGCCACACGCTCCATGCTCTCAGCGATGTTCTCCATTGCTGCCCCCTTCCGTTCTAAATTGGCAGTCATGTCTTGCTCCCACTCAGTATACTGCGGTTGCGCGCGGTGACCGCGTTGCCGGGCTTGACCCCTGCGGGACCCAAGGACCAGGGGTCCTCGCTGTGTTGGCACCGCCCGCGGCTGCACGACTAAATGCCCCCGTCGACGTGATGTCCCAGGCACATCAGTGACTGGTGTGGAGGGTGACCCTGCGTCCCGATCCACCATGGGCAGAGGAACCAAGACTGTCTGATCCCTCAGTGCAGGTGTCGTAGACAGAGGAGTGTCCACATCAGAATCACTCACCCCTGACACATGCACTTGATGCTCATCCAACTCAACATGGACGTCAGAGTCATCATCAAGGCTGGACTCATAGGCAGCCAGAGACAAGATGGACTGTAGCACTTGGGGGTTTCCGTGGCCTACCACCCCACGACCCCCACTAGTGCCGGGTTGATGTAGTGGTAACAACCCTGTGTCTGGCATGACAACACCATCCTCCGCCTCCATTGCGTCATCACCTGAAAAATAGGGAGAAAAAAGGTCACTACACATGTCAGAAGCACACATCACACACACACACCGACAGCAAATGCATCAGGCAGACATGTGACACACAACATATAACCTGCCTTGCATGCTGGGTCAACTTTGAATTGCTTCTGTGATCAGACCTGTTGAAAGGTGGCAGTTTCCATGGAAGTGGGTCTATGCAGTGCAGAAAATGTGCACGCCACTCACTACCTACATGTACAAGGACTCCCTGGTGTGTGCTAGGAAATGTGAAGGCAGTGCAATGTCAAATTCAGACATCACGTGCATTGTGCATTCAATGTGTACCATATCTAGAAGCCAAGCACCCCTCCACCCCAGTACCAAAGCAGGGATGCCTAGCATGGTATCAAAAGGCTGACCATACACCTGTGTATTGACAGGCAGTGTTGACTGGCATCAACAGCTGAATGTGATTCAAGTGACAACACTGCAAATGATGCTGTGATGCTGGGACAGTAAGCAGGACACATGATGAAAACTCTGGATTCCGCCCATGTGTGAAGAAGACACAACAACAGTTGGACAGAGTTATTGGCCATTGAACAGGCTGAGGCCTGTGAGCCACACAGATTGTCAGACCCTAAACATGTGTGCAACGCAGGACTGAGCCACAGTTGACATGGGAAGGCTGATGAGATGGCAGGCAATGTATGTAACCAAGGACTTGTATTACAGTGATCATCCATTCAAGGACACATAGGGGCATGCGTGCAATGCACATGGAGCATGAATGGGCACTCATGTCCCTGCGGAACATCTGACCTATGCACAGTAAAAGTGAGATACCCTGCATCAAGTACTAAGGCTGTACCACACGGCATATGTCTGGCAGTTTCTACGCTGGAAGTTAGCATCACACAGGACGCATGAACAAGAAAGTACACATTGGCAAGATTGAAGAACACCAGTGCAAAGGTGGAACTGGGGTGCAGAGTGGCGGAGGAGGGGCAAGGGAGCATGCCTACATGGAGTCCCCGCATGCAGGCAGAGGAGACATGCATGACGGAAGCATTGCATTACTTACACATCAGAACCATGTACACGTCACATGTAGCGGCAATCATGCACAACACATCCCACAAGTGAAACACACACGTCCTCAACAAACACGCATCAACACTCACTGGACTGGGCATCAAAATCCAGCATCTCTCCCACTCCTTTGACCAATTCAGGTGGTATGAACTCCGCAACGAGTGCCTCATGCGGAGTGAGCTTTTCCTCCTCTGGTGTAGGCCCACCGCCAGTCACCAGAGTCATGTTGTAATTAGAGGCCCGCTTAGCCTTAGTGCTGCGTTTGATGTCATTCCAACGCTTTTTGCACTCCTGCGCCATGCGCACCTCATGGCCGAATGAACTGACATGTTCCACAACATGCTTCCAGTGGTTGTCACGTTGGGCAGCCGTAGTCTGACTATTGGCACCCACTAGCATGTCACAGCTGTGGCCCCGCACCTAGTCCACGAGGAAGTCCAGATCCTGCTTACAGAAAGGCTTCTTCCTCGACGTGCAGGAGGTCGTGGCTGTGTGTGGGGTACAAGCCAGTGCTGCAGGTGCAACCTTCCTCCTCTTGGACTGTGGCGCAGACCCTGGCTGGCTAATGCCGCCCTGACCAGTATGGCCAGTGGGTTCGGTGGATTGAGCCAAGGGAGTGGCAGGTGGAGGGATGACCAAAGGCCTGACTTGTGTCAGTGGCAGCTGGGTGCCTACTAATGGACCCTGCGCAGCAACATCAGCTTTGGCAGGGTCATTGACCGCAACGGTCCTGGTTGGCAGACTCACAACCGGGGTGCTGTTGGATGCATCTACCACTGCACTTGCCAACACCCGGCTGTTCGGGGCAGCAGATGACATGACTGCCCCAGGGACACGTGTCTTGGTCTGAGCAGCCCGGCATGCCCCTATGGTTTCCCCCCTGGCCTGTTGGAGATCTAGCAAGGGCTCTTCAAGTGCCAACGCAGCCTGCGCTGGCAGACCCCGAGCCGGCACAGATGGAGTGGTGCCAATGGGAGGTGTACACCACAATTGACCTGGGCAATTGGGGGGAAGGGGGTGGGAAGCAAGATGTTAACAGCCCCCCTGCACCTGCAAGGCTGTATGTGACCCCGGTGATGTAGTGACGGGTCACGCAACGCTCAGGCACCCCAAAACTGCAGTAAAACCGTGCACACAACCCTGCAGCCTACGTGCGTGGATGCAACCTCCTGCAGTACGCGGTGGCACCCAGTAACACGAATAACGCGTACGCGTGGGACACGCAGGCTACTATGACATCGAAAATGGGTGCGATACACAGGGGCACCCGCAGTGGGGAAAAGAGCCTGTGCGACTCACCGTCTGACTAGCGCGATGCAGAAAAACACGCATAGGCAATACCCCCGCCAAAAGAACAGATACGTCCTTGATAGCTGTCAAGTTGTAATGGCGCGCGAAACAACAGGAAGCAGCAACACACGTCGGTCTCCACGAAAGGCACATACAGCGAACTGCTGGGCCCGCTCACCTTTAACCCGTGCTGAGGGAAATGCACGCGCGCGTCACATCACTTACACGCATGGGCCCGTTCCTCGTATTACACGCGGACGTGCAGTTTTTCACGCGCGCTGAAATGCCCATGCATGCCTGTGCGCGTCACGTCACAGGGGCGCTTGCGCTTGAGAGGCCTTCTGTCCAATGAAATTGCATATACGTGCAGACGCGCTTACGCGCTAAGGGCCTTTCCTCGAATTACACGCTGACGTGCCGAATTTTCACGTGCCAAATCACTCCGTATCCAGCTGGCCACGCGTAAGCACACGGAAGACCACGCTCCTGCCCAGAAGGCCGAACTACTGCCCCCCAGAGCCCTGAGCATGCTCCCACCTGCCATCTGCTGCTGCCTGACTGCCTGCTGCCCACGTGCCCTGCCATTTGCTGCCTGCACATCAGCCAGGGGTGCTGTTGCTGTGACCACCCCTGCTGGAACCGAAGACTCCCGACTGGGATTCCATCGCTCCACAGCCCAGCACCAGGACCCAGTTGCCCACCCACTCCTGCCTCGGGGGTTGTCATGTCGGGCACTGCAACATCTGGCACCACTGACAACCCCCGGCCGGAGAGGCAGAGGGGCACCAGCTTCAGTGCCACCGAAGTTGGTGTCCTGGTGGAGCAAATCCTGGGGCAGTATGATGCCCTCTTCGGAAGTTCCCGTGCCGACAAGGAAGGACGGACTCGGATCTGGACTGACATCGTGACTGCCATCAACGCAGAGGGGTTGGCAGTCCGTGACTTCCAACATGTCAAGAAGCGCTGGGAGGACTTCAGGTCCAGGACCCTGAACAAGGCCCGGCGCCTCTTGAAGGCAGCAGATGCCAAGGGGCGCCGGGGCCACTTGTCGGAAGGTCAGATGAGGGTCCTGGAACGCATATCCCCAGCGCTCCATATCCAGGTCCTTGAGAGGCAGACCCGTCTGGAGTCGAGCGGTAAGTGTACGTGCATCCTGATTGTAAGCTGTGCTTGTGGTGATGTTTCAGTAGTGTGCAGGTTGCACATCTGTTTGTATGGGGTCGAGTATGGGTGGGGGTGTACAGGGCCGTGGGGCTAACACATGCGAGGGCTGTAATGTGTGAGACATGGATGGTGCTTGTGTGTGTAGGCTTGCATGCCAAATGCAGTTTTGTGGGCACACATGTTTGGATGAATGTGTATGTAAGTAGACATGTCCGTGAAGTCACGCATGTATGTTGTTTTCAGCTGCATGTATCAGCACTGTGTACATGTGCATTTGTGTGTATTTGACAAGGGTGCAACAGTGATGCAACATGGATGCATGTGACAGCTGGATGTGGAAGCCTGATTGGCAGATGTGACATGGATGCCCATCTGAACACTGCAACACTTGGCAGAGGTGTACACATGCATGCAAGTGTGGTGGTGTGTGTACATGTGTGGTGCACTTCCTGTGTTGCATGTGATGTCTACTCAGCTTTGCCTGCTCATGCACTTGTATGTGTATGGATGGTGCTGGCAGTTGCGATATGGCTGTGGTATGGCTCATGTGTGTGAGTTGAAATGACATGTGTGTTGGGGATTGTGATGGCATGTCTGAGGTTTGCCAATGCCACACATGTACAACTGTCATGTGTGTATGTGTCCATTGTACAGTGCCCTGATGCCTGTTTTTTATTTCTCCCTGTCTGCAGCGTCAACTGATGAAGAGGGCGGAGAAGGTGCTGTGGAGCACAGCGGCGGGGATCCCACCACCAGCCGGAGACGCAAGGCCCGGCTCCCCTCCCATGTTGTCATCTCGTCGGGGAGTTAGGAGTCTGGTGCCGCGTCCCAGGCCGCAGCTGCCGGGGGGAGGTCCAAGAGGCGGAGGTTGGAGTTGGACTCCTCGGCAGCAGAAGGGGCAGCTGGGACCCCACAGGGCCCAACGGGGGAAGATGGCACGGAGTCATCCAGGTTGGTGGGGGGTTTGGTGGAGGAGGAGGCTGTGCAAGCAACAGAGATGGTGTCTGGAGGTGGGGATCCCACTGGTGCTAGTGGTGCAGTGCAGGACCAGGGACAGGAGGCAGCACAGGCCGCCGCGGAGGTGCCTGTGTGCAATCCTGTCCCTGATCCTGTCCCTGCAGCATCTACCACCAGCAGGGATGCCTACGTCCAGACCCGTTTTCAGGCAGGGGATGAGCAAACGACAACTGGCCTTCCTCTGCCTGCGGACATGGCTATCCGGGTCCGGGTTGAGCCTGTCCTGACTGGTGTGGCGTTGCGTCAACGGGCCATGCAAGGTGACCTGCAGTCTTTTCATGAGGAGACTGCACGTCATCTCGAATGGCTCGTTGATCACGTCAGCCTGCTGGGACAGGTCACCCAGGCCGGATTCCTCCGTTTGATGGGGCTTGCTACGACCCCCTCCTCAACTGAACCCCCTATGCGCCAGTCGTCCTCCCTGCCATCTTCCCACCCATCAGTCACCTGGGTGCCCTGTGGAGCTGCCTCTGACGGTGCGGCCAGGCTGGTGGAGGAGGCATCCCAGCCACAGTCGGGAGTCGGACGACCAGCAGGGGTGGCCACATCAACGACTGCACCCCAGCCGACGGAGGATGTGCAGGCAGCAGGAGGCAGTGCACGGGCAGAGGCACAGCAGCAGCAATGTGGTGGGAGCCATGAAGGCTCGGGGCCTTCAACATCGGAGGGGCAGGCATCAGCCGGAGGGCAGGGGGACCCAGGACAGAGAGTGTCTTCCGTGTGGCAGCGGTTGGGCCACACCATAGATGTGGAGCGGCAGCGGGCGGAAGAGGCATGGCTCACAATGATCAGAGCAGAGAACTCCATGCGGAGGGCCCTGAGGCAGGCAGAGTGCCTCGAGGCAATCCGCAGGGGGTTGGAGGTGGACACGTCGACGTCCCTGCGGACCCTCGGGGCCATGGAGGAGGACCGCCTCCGGGACATTGAGCAGGAGTTCGATGATTCCCTGGCCCGGGACATCCAAAAGTGAGCCGTCAGACTAGCCCACTGCCCTTGTACATAGTTATGTAGGTAGTGTTAGGTTTCCTTTGTTTTTTTTTTTTTTGGACCTTTTGGACATTGGCCACATTTTTGTATATAGTTTATTTTATTAGTTAGTGTTGTTAGATAGGTTTCATTTCTTTTGTTGGGATAATGGACCCTGGCTTGTTCGTCTGTACATAGTTCACTGTTGGATTTTATTTTACTTTCACAATTTACCCTTGGAGCAATGGCTTTCATTTATTATTTCCCATTGGATTTTCTTTTGTGGACAGTGACTTTGGACACCATTACTTTGGATTATGATTTTTGGTTTTGCTTTTTTTCACGGACATGCTTCTTTTCATTTCTGTACATTCCCATTTCTGTTTCTTTATTTTTGAATCTATTTATGTTTCCTTTAATACATATTTTTTTATCGAACTTCAATGTGTAGTATCATCTCATTGGTTTCATGCATATCATGATATGGGTTTTGAGATTCACTGACACCCATTGGGTGTATGTGAGGGACATTTGTTTGTTTCGAAACTTACAATTGGTGTTCTGTCATGTAATTGCCATTTCTGAGTGGATGGATGCAATACTCAGGTGGGTGTTTTGCATTTGGAGGCTGACCATAGGGACCAGGGATCTAGATTGTGATGACATTTTGGCTGGGGAACATGAGTTGGGGCCTGCTGGCAGGTGCCCCACAGTGCTGGGGGGTGGGGGCGGTGGGGAACATGAGTTGGACATGGGTGGGGGCCTGCTGGCAGGTGCCCCACAGTGCTGCGGGGTGGGGGTGGTGGGGACATGAGTTGGACATGGGTGGGGGCCTGCTGGCAGGTGCCCCACAGTGCTGGGGGGTGGGGGTGGTGGGAGACATGGGTGGGGGCCTGGTGGAGGGTGCCCCTGCACTGCTGGGGGGTGGGGGTGGTGGGAGACATGGGTGGGGGCCTGGTGGAGGGTGCCCCTGCACTGCTGGGGGGTGGGGGTGGTGGGAGACATGGGTGGGGGCCTGCTGGCAGGTGCCCCACAGTGCTGGGGGGTGGGGGTGGTGGGGAACATGAGTTGGACATGGGTGGGGGTCTGCTGGCACGTGCCTCACAGTGCTGGGGGGTGGGGGTGGTGGGGAACATGAGTTGGACATGGGTGGGGGCCTGCTGGCAGGTGCCCCACAGTGCTGGGGGGTGGGGGTGGTGGGGAACTTGAGGTGGACATGGGTGGGGGCCTGCTGGCAGGTGCCCCACAGTGCTGGGGGTTGGGGGTGGTGGGAGACATGGGTGGGGGCCTGGTGGAGGGTGCCCCTGCACTGCTGGGGGGTGGGGGTGGTGGGAGAAATGGGTGGGGGCCTGGTGGCAGGTGCCCCACAGTTCTGGGGGGTGGGGGTGGTGGGGAACATGAGTTGGACATGGGTGGGGGCCTGCTGGCACGTGCCTCACAGTGCTGGGGCGTGGGGGTGGTGGGGAACATGAGTTGGACATGGGTGGGGGCCTACTGGCAGGTGCCCCACAGTGCTGGAGGGTGGGGGTGGTGGGGAACATGAGTTGGACTTGGGTGGGGGCCTGCTGGCAGGTGCCCCACAGTGCTGGGGGTGGGGGTGGTGGGGACATGAGTTGGACATGGATGGGGGCCTGCTGGCAGGTGCCCCACAGTGCTGGGGGGTGGGGGTGGTGGGAGACATGGGTGGGGGCCTGGTGGAGGGTGCCCCTGCACTGCTGGGGGGTGGGGGTGGCGGGAGACATGGGTAGGGGCCTGGTGGAGGGCCCCCTGCACTGCTGGGGGGTGGGGGTGGTGGGAGACATGGGTGGGGGCCTGCTGGCAGGTGCCCCACAGTGCTGGGGGGTGGGGGTGGTGGGGACATGAGTTGGACATGGGTGGGGGCCTGCTGGCAGGTGCCCCACAGTGCTGGGGGGTGGGGGTGGTGGGAGACATGGGTGGGGGCCTGGTGGAGGGTGCCCCTGCACTGCTGGGGGGTGGGGGTGGTGGGAGACATGGGTGGGGGCCTGGTGGAGGGTGCCCCTGCACTGCTGGGGGGTGGGGGTGGTGGGAGACATGGGTGGGGATCTGCTGGCAGGTGCCCCACAGTGCTGGGGGGTGGGGGTGGTGGGAGACATGGGTGGGGGCCTGGTGGAGGGTGCCCCTGCACTGCTGGGGGGTGGGGGTGGTGGGAGACATGGGTGGGGGCCTGGTGGAGGGTGCCCCTGCACTGCTGGGGGGTGGGGGTGGTGGGAGACATGGGTGGGGGCCTGCTGGCAGGTGCCCCACAGTGCTGGGGGGTGGGGGTGGTGGGGAACATGAGTTGGACATGGGTGGGGGTCTGCTGGCACGTGCCTCACAGTGCTGGGGGGTGGGGGTGGTGGGGAACATTAGTTGGACATGGGTGGGGGTCTGCTGGCACGTGCCCCACAGTGCTGGGGGGTGGGGGTGGTGGGGAACATGAGGTGGACATGGGTGGGGGCCTGCTGGCAGGTGCCCCACAGTGCTGGGGGTTGGGGGTGGTGGGAGACATGGGTGGGGGCCTGGTGGAGGGTGCCCCTGCACTGCTGGGGGGTGGGGGTGGGGGCCTGGTGGCAGGTGCCCCACAGTTCTGGGGGATGGGGGTGGTGGGGAACATGAGTTGGACATGGGTGGGGGCCTGCTGGCACGTGCCTCACAGTGCTGGGGGGTGGGGGTGGTGGGGAACATGAGTTGGACATGGGTGGGGGCCTACTGGCAGGTGCCCCACAGTGCTGGAGGGTGGGGGTGGTGGGGAACATGAGTTGGACTTGGGTGGGGGCCTGCTGGCAGGTGCCCCACAGTGCTGGGGGTGGGGGTGGTGGGGACATGAGTTGGACATGGATGGGGGCCTGCTGGCAGGTGCCCCACAGTGCTGGGGGGTGGGGGTGGTGGGAGACATGGGTGGGGGCCTGGTGGAGGGTGCCCCTGCACTGCTGGGGGGTGGGGGTGGTGGGAGACATGGGTAGGGGCCTGGTGGAGGGCGCCCCTGCACTGCTGGGGGGTGGGGGTGGTGGGAGACATGGGTGGGGGCCTGCTGGCAGGTGCCCCACTGTGCTGGGGGGTGGGGGTGGTGGGGAACATGAGTTGGACATGGGTGGGGGCCTGCTGGCAGGTGCCCCACAGTGCTGGGGGGTGGGGGTGGTGGGGAAAATGAGTTGGACATGGGTGGGGGCCTGCAGGCAGGTGCCCCACAGTGCTGGGGGGTGGGGGTGGTGGGAGACATGGGTGGGGGCCTGGTGGAGGGTGCCCGTGGTGGCTGGGGGTGCAGGGGGACATGCGTTGGTGGGCAGTAGTGCAAGTTGACATGTGGGTTGGCTGGGGGTCATGGCCATGGTGGATGGGGTGCCTGCAGGACATGTGCAGGGTTGGCCCCTGTGGTGTGAGCCACCTGCAGGGGCCGTGGAGGGTGTAGAGGGAACACCTGGGAGGACCCACACGTGCAATTCACGTGTGGTGCTCCCCGCGCACCCCTGTAATACACGTACCCTGATGGAATTGCGTGTGAAACTTCCTGCGCACCCCGGAATGCACGTAGCCTGGACATTCGCGTGTGGGACTTCCCGCGCACCCCTGGAATACACGTACCCTGCTGATATCAAGTGTGAAACTTCCCGCGTACCCCGAAATACACGTAGCCTGGACATTCGCATGTGAAACTTCCCGCGCACCCCGGAATACACGTAGCCTGGACATTCGCGTGTGGAACTTCCCGCGCACCCCTGGAATACACGTACCCTGCTGATATCACGTGTGAAACTTCCCGCGTACCCCGAAATACACGTAGCCTGGACATTCGCGTGTGAAACTTCCTGCGCACCCCTGGAATACACGTACCCTGCTGATATTGCGTGTGAAACTTCCCACGCACCCCGAAATACACGTAGCCTGGACATCCGCGTGTGGAACTTCCCGCGCACTCCTGGAAAACACGTACCCTGCTGATATTGCGTGTGAAACTTCCCGCGCACCCCGAAATACACGTAGCCTGGACATTCGCGTGTGGAAGTTCCCACGCACCCCTGTAATACACGTACCCTGATGGAATCGCGTGTGATACTTTCCGCGCACCCCTGATATGCACGTACCCTGCTGATATCGCGTGTGAGACTTCCCGCGCACCCCTGATATACACATACCCTGCTGAATTCACATGTGAATATTCCCGCGCACCCCTGATGTACACGTACCCTGATGGAATCGCGTGTGGAACTTCAAGCGCACCCCTGTAATACATGTACCCTGCTGAAATCGCGTGTGGAACTTCCCGCGCACCCCTGGAATACACGTACCCTGATGATATCGCGTGTGAAACTTTCCGCGCACCCCGAAATACACGTAGCCTGGACATTCGCGTGTGGAAATTCCTGCGCACCCCTGGAATACACATACCCTGCTGATATAGCGTGTAAAACTTCCCGCGCACCCCGAAATACACGTAGCCTGGACATTCGCGTGTGGAACTTCCCGCGCACCCCTGGAATACACGTACCCTGCTGATATCGCGTGTGAAACTTCCCACGCACCCCGAAATACACGTAGCCAGGACATTCGCGTGTGGAACTTCCCGTGCATCCCTGATATACACGTACCCTGCTGAATTCACGTGTAAAAATTCCTGCGCACCTCTGATGTACACGTACCCTGATGGAATCGCGTGTGGAACTTCAAGCGCACCCCTGTAATACACGTAGCCTGCTGAAATCGCGTGTGGGACTTCCCGCGCACCCCTGAAATACACGTACCCTGCTGAAATCGCGTGTGGATCTTCCCACGCACCCCTGAAATACACGTACCCTGATGGAATCGCGTGTGAAACTTCCCGCGCACCCCTGAAATGCACATACCCAGCTGAAATGACGTGAGGTACTTCCCGCGCACCCCAGTGATACACATAGCCCGCTTGCCGTGCTGGTACAGGGTTAGCACAGCCCTTTGCACTGGATTGGGGATTTTTATGGCTTTTCCCTGCGCGAGAGGTGTTCTTGGGGGCGTAACTGGCGCTGCTGCAGGGTCGCTGCGCCACTGTGCGCCACGGCTGGTTTTGGTAGCTGGAATCCATGAATACGCTGTGCGCGGAAATGGGTTTTGGCACACGCGGCTGGTGCAGGGATTCGCACGCGCAGACTGTGCGCCAGCCGTGTGTGCCACTTGTGCGCTGAATTCTATGAATTACCCCCTAAATGTACCTTTCTTTCCCTTTCACTGCTGCAAGGTTGAACTTTATTAGCTAAGGTCACTAACAAGTGACATTTTCTGGGCACTGTAGCACCCCCTGATGCCTGGCCATCGCACATATCTAACATTTGTAATACACTTGCACCTCTTTGAGGAGCCTTTCTGAGAAAACTTTTTAACAATGTGGTCAAATGTGGGTGGATTTAGTTATTTTAATGAAGAATATCTGTAAATTATCAGAGAAGGGAAAAAAAGAGCTGAATGGATTGTGTGTGACTTTCTTGTCAGGACATGTTTTTGTAGCCTTTTTTTGCAGGAAAAGTCCCTACAATTTGTTACTGTACAGTGTGTGGTAAAAGGAAAATTTAACCTTACAAAAAGCACTTATGAACCAATAGATCTAAATCTTCTGCCACCAATGACTACATCAGCCCACACAGAAAGCAGGTAAATGTATCTTGTTTAGCTCTCATGGCTGCAAGCTCAGCCCCTTTTGAAAGCAGCACCCAGTGCACAGAAATAAGAGTAAAAGCATAGCAATGATAATCTACATTGCATGCTTTTCAAATGCAGAAATGGTAGATGCAGTTAGCAATCATGAATGTCACTATAACATGCGTTTAATGCACTTCTTTTTCTTTTAAAACAACCATTTGTTATGGGCAAAGCCTGCTTGGAAATGCTGTAGTGCAATCTAAGTGAGGTATGAAATAGCAAGGGTACCAGGGGAGTACAAGCTTTCAAACTACAGATCTTGTGGACTGTAAAATCCTTCCATCATGACACACATTGATTATAGGGAGGCATCATGAGTGTTGTAGCAAGATACGTTAGATAAGTAAGAGCTGGAGAGCCACATGGTGTATACCCCGGTTGTGGGCTTAGTTACCTCCTAATGTTAAACACATTGCATACTTTTAAATGCATTCACTTTTGGTCACAAGCACAACCAACAATCATTGTAAGAGAGGCCTGGCCAACCATAAACACTGCTGGCATCACTAATTCAGACAAACCACCGTTACTATGGAGGTCATTTGCACTTCTCTAACTTCAACAGGAAAAGCAGCTTATTGCATTTGTCTTTGTCCAGCACCAAGACGAAACTATTTTGGAGGCTCATTATGTGCATTTTACACACAGAACATTTAAAACGAGAATCTTGCTGAGATGGAAGGAGGAAACAAATTTTCTAGGGAAACCATTGCAACATTGAAAAATGTACACTACAGGCCTCTGATCAACAGCGTTAGAGTTGAATCTCAGTTAATCATGCCGTAGGAATAAAAGGTATGCTCTTTTTATTCAACATATATGTATTAATTCAGCTATAATAAACCCAGCGCAATAGAGCAGCAAGACCAATAGTGTTGCAACATGTCAGGCTGTTCAAACTAGTACAATCTAAAGTCTTCTGAAACAGGGTGACTTTCCTCCTGAGAGCGCAGTGTCCGTGATAAGGTATCACACACGGCAACAAGGCGCCTCAAGCGAAAAAGGGGGGGAGGAGCCGGTTGGCACGGCACTCACTCACATGCTAAAAAGAAAACACATAAATAATTGGTTGTCACCCATACTAAGACGCAGAATAGAGGCAATAAGGGAAAATACAAACTCCAATACCAGGTTACCAGAGTCCAGAAGGAATATTCGAAAGCAGAAAACAGGTGAGGCAAAGTCACAAAGAAACAGGAGTTCAAGAGAGTTTTCCAATGCCAGATAGGCTTATCCAAAAGTAGGTCCTAGATGGAAGCCAGGTCATGAAGCAAGGTAAACAAAAAGGCTCACCAATGCCAGAAATGGATGATCCGAGAGCAGGTCTTAGAATAAGGGTGGGTTAGGCAGGCAGGTAGTCATGAGGTATTTCAGTGCAATGCTTACCTGTGGTTTGAAATGGAAAGAGTTTGTCTAAATTATATTATTTAGAGCGACGTGTGTGTGCTCAACCGACCCCTTCACCACTCTCACACCCTCCTTGGTATAAGCCTTGCTGTTCGTTAACACTACCCTATTAAGAGTTTGGCTAGAAATTAGTGATTTTCATGATCATCAGAATAGGGAGGCCTCTCAAGATCTGTACGCAGGGCCAATTCTGATAATCCATCTTAAAACACATCGTACATTTCGTTTGAAAATCTGCTTGCCTACAACACAAATGACAGAGTGAAAATCAAACACTACAACTAGAGGCTACTAGTAGTTCACAAATATATTTTGAAATGCATTCATTAAAAAATGTGAAGGCCTAGTCTAGTGATTTGTAAATTTGAACTGCACCTCTGCTCTGTGGTGTAAGATGTAAAGAAGAAGATGCCCGGGTCCACCTGCAATTCAAAACACAGCTGTAGAGATTTTGCCATCAGCCAGCTGCCAAGGGGAGCGCAAGGGGATAAGTCACTGCCCCATCAGGCGCTCTGATGGGTGGGTTGGATAGACGCAAACTGCATGGGCCTAATCTAGTGGCGAGCCCTGGTCTACAGTGTTGGTTGTAGAGAAGACTATGCCCGGGTCAACCTGCAAGAGAGATTTTGCCATCAACCAGCTACCCAGGTTAGCGCGAGGAGAGAGCACTCACTGCCCCATCAGGCACGCCGATGGTGGATTGGTTAGGCGCAAACTACATGGGCCTAACCTAGTAGCGAGCCCTCGTATAAATTATCATTTCACATGGAGGAGACATTCCTGAGAAAAGTATTTACATTCATAGAGCAAGAAGAGTGCAGGTAATAAACTTGGATTCCTAGTAAGTTTACCATGCTGCTTCACAATTCACCACATGGTACCCACAGCGTAGCTATACCTATCTAGTCACCGACTTACCTGGGAGTTGATTTAATTGATCTTCAATACTCACCTGCACATTGATCTGGTAGAGTGTGTAGATATCCACAGCCACTGTTCTCTGTGACATAATTTGAAAAGCATAGAGAGCAATTATGTCAGGCATACAGAGGAGGCACAATAACTACCCCTGCCCACTGCAGCTGTTTTCAGTTGTCTGATTCCATTTCTCAGCTGGCTAACAGTTCAACCTATTACAAAGGCATACCAGATGAGTCCTCACTATTTCCAAACCCTCACTTCTCCCCAACCAACTGACCCACCTCCAAATCTCCAATTACCTTACAATACATACTGCTTCAGGCCCCCAATCACTTGGCAATTTTATACCTTCCAGTACCCTATTAAACTTGGCAGACCAAACTTGGAGAAGCATAGATGGTGGAGGCACAAGCATGTTGCAAATTGTTATGTGCATAACTCAGACATCAAAACAACTCTAACCTATAAGCTATTCATAAACATTGGATTGAAAGGCCCTGGCTTCCTGGGACGACGCCCAAACCTTTCAACCTTTTCAAGGGAAAGAAGCATCACGATTCAGAATGGGGCCCAGCAACTGCCCTCATATTGCAAGTTAGCAGTCGTACAACACAGCAATACATTGTTTTATATATTGCTTTCATTCTGGGGCTTAAAGTGTGCATTTTACAGTGCTCGACTTACAAGCTGCGTTTGCCTCAGCCCATCCAGCTGTCACTCCATTGAGACAATTGAGAAAGATACTACACAAGACACAAAACCAGATATACACCAATGGGAGGGCAAAGGGGGGTATTGTAAATGGATCTCTGTGAACAGTGAACGTCTGACTAGTGACTTCACTGAATGTTGCAGTAGGAGTGTTTGCCTGTCTTTCATTGGCAAAGTCCAATGCAAAATATATATTTTATCACGAACCAGCCGTCAAGCACATTAAAAGGGTCTGGCAACCATATCATCCTTATTTTCACAATGAAACATAGCAGTATCCTGATGGCAGCCTCCAGAAGACGAATCTTGCACCGTAGCATGCAATGTTCATTTGCACTCACAGGAGCTATGCTGTGTTTACAGATCCACATAGAATCAATCATTTCAATGGACTTGTGCATGCAGAACATCAGCGCAGCTATTCACCACCCCATTCCCATCCACGGAATCACCATGCTCCTGACTATGTAGATGCATAAACAGTTATGTAATTGTCACCAGAAGTCCATTCAAGACAAGCAGCACACCACATTGGCACAGCCCCATTGATAAATTGATGTTCCACCTTCTTGCAGAGCTGTCACAACAAGATCACGTATCCTTCTCACATGTCTGCAGATTCTTTAAATTATATATGTGCCAAATGACTGCCATTCAGTAATGGCTCAATGCCACTCATTGAGCAATGAGTACATGTCAAAGGTGTTCTGACTGTGGCATTCCTTACACTTCTTCCCTCCACCAAGAACGTGTTCCAACCTCACTGACAGACAGCACCACACCTTTGAGAAGATGAGGCCTTCTGTGAGTGCCCTAACCCCATATCTGTTACCACCAGACAGTAGAACACACAGATGCATGCAATTACCCCGTCAAACCCTTGCTGTAAGGTGATGGGCAGTGTTGTTATGCCCCTGATCCACAGTCAAGACCACCCCTAGCAAACCCGGCTTGAGGATGATGTGGAGGTCTGCTGGGTATCCATCCTCTTGCCAGAACGATCCAATCACCAACCGACAGGTATAAATCATGGCTGGCCAACACAGAGCAGGAGTTCACAATCACACAATAAAATGCACAGCATCACAAGATTGTGTAATAGCCAGAGATGCACTATACAAATGCCATATGGCGTAACATTCACTGTTTCATTGTGGGGATAACATAGCAGACAACAAATAATATACCAAGGAGGATGAAAAGAAGAACTCGTTTAGGGATGGCTGGCTGGGCACTGTTGGGTATTTTGTGTAGATTTGGGGCCTGGCGGTATTTTCTTACCGCCGAAAAATAATTTAGCAACAATCACTCCTTGTATTCAGATTGGGCCATGTACAACAATAATACAGTGGACATGCATTATTTCAGCACACAGACATGCGTGGTTGGTATGCGTGGTTGGTATGCGTGGTTGGTATGCGTGGTTGGTGGTATTTTTGGTGAGCATAATTCCTTTGTTTTATTTGTGGCCCCAATATCCAGAACCCCTTATTTTTGTTTAGACTTTTCGTGTAATCACTAGAGAGACCTCAGGCTTGCATTTCAGGAAAACCACATTTTCATTTTTAGTGTGCCACCATGGGCAATTTCTCGCTGTCTTATCTACGGCAGCAAGCTATCATGCGGTATTTATCACCAACTTATTTACGTCTGGTGAGCTATGTCCAGGGCCTCCCTTTCTGCCGACTCATAGACCTCCGGCAGACTACAACACACACAGTTAGTTATAATTGCTCATACTCAATGACATTGTGCACACAGCTGCAGCCAAATCTTATTTTTAGCTACCTTAAAAATGACAATTGCACTGTCTAAACATCTCCCCACATCATCAGCACTGTAATGATAAATGCACAAATGAAAGAGAAAATAAAACACACCACCCGTCTGCTTTCAGATATTTTTGTGTATTATAAAAGTTGCTTTTAAACACGATCTCACTCTTTTACAGAAATAATTGAAATAGCACAGTAACAGCATTATTTGTGATACACTAAGAAGAGAGTGGCGGGGAACAAGAATTCAATTTGCAACATTAAACACGTGGGTAAAGCACAGGAATCTCCTTTCCTACACTGACTGAATATTTCCGCACACACTCAGCCCCCACACTTCAGCGAGATAATTACCAGGCTTATTCAGCATGTAACTTCTTTGGCTGTTCGCCTTCTGGAGGGGTTCACCCAGCAAGGACAAGCATTTGCTGTCACTCAAACTGGGACTTGTTGACTGGGAATCCCAGTCTCTGCAACCAAGTTGAATCTGCTTTAGGAATCAGGCATCCCCAGCTATCAACTCAGTCCTTCTCCGAGCTGTGTCAAGATGTCTCTCTCTAGCTTCTTCCTCGAGATTATACAAGAAAACTCTGGTTACCTCCTACCAAAGGATCCTAACCAATAAAATTCTATCATGCCCTAACCACCGTCTGCACACAATGGCTTGGCTTATAGAGTTGCAACTGTAACCAAACTGATTTCCTGCTTATTCGAGGTCTTTGCTTCCTGCAGTTACTGTGGACAGAACAGCAGAGCAGAAAGAAAAAAAAAACTGAATGTGCATTTAAATAATGACTTTCAGAGCCTGTCATTTTCCATTCATGTTGCACTGGAGACCACATTATTATTAGTGGGTTATGATCAGGTTAGTTGTTAATGAGGTTAGTTTATTAATTTTCAAATGTGTCTCTTGCAACATAGGCATTTCAGGTGAAAAATAGTGCACATTTTAAATGTACAAATGTGTGCTTTTAACTGTGAAAAAAATGATTTGCATTTGATATGTAAAATCGTTTTTGACTGAATAACCTGCCCTCACTTATATGTCCATGTTACACTGGCAACACATAGCTTGAAACAATTGCATCATAGCAATGCACCAAACCCATGCAGTGGTACTGCATAAAAAAATTAAAAAAAACATGCTACACATTGATCCTGTGCAGTAGTGCTGTACTCTGTGTTGTAACACGCTAAATAACCTTACATACCCTCCTTTTTTTTAGAATTTGGCTACAATCCAAGCCAATTTTTAAAAAAATAAGTTTGCCCCCCATCCTTCTTTTAAAATGCATTTGTATTGGGATATCTTTCTCTTCCTGACGTAGCTACCAAAATCAGCAACATTTTCATTTTTACTGATAGCACAATCAACCAACCACCCATGATTAGCACCAGGACAGCCAAACCCACTATTGAGCGTTCCCCCCAGGTTCCCCAAATCTTTCCACTTCTATTATCCCCAGATTACTAACTGTAATATTGTTTTTTCTCAGATTCATTCTTATAACATGTTTTTCTTTGTGATTCAATAAAAACTCCACATCTGGATCTATTGGAAAAGTGTCCCTTTGAAAAAAATCGATATTTTCCACTTGGCTTTCCCAAATATCGTTTGGTACATGAAACAATGTTAACCCTCCAATTGACACAATTGTATCCTTTGGAACCTGTAAATAAAAAACATTATATTTCACCTGTTTAACCAAGTATGTTCCATGGTTCAAATGTACACGGCGAAGTCCCGTGAAGTCCCGCTTTGCCCGCTGCTCTGTTCCGTCCTTCATTCGAATTTGGACTACTTTGACTACCTTGACCATAAGGCACTTTGTCTGACTACTATTGTGGGCGTGCCTATAAAATAGAACTCGCGCGCGCACCGCGCGCGCCCCGGCGAAGTCCCGTGAAGTCCCGCTTTGCCGCTTCGCCGCTGCGGCGCGAGCAAAGCGAGGGGCTTCTCAGAGAAGTGAGTGAGATTACTGTGAGATTATTGTGATTATATTGTCAGGAACTATTTATCTCACGGAACGTCATCGACCCATAAATTCTGTAATTCTGGTGGTTCTTTAGCAATTTGGCAGTGAAGCTTTGAAGCAACGTCATGAATCGTAATATTTATACCTTACGCACTGGAATGCCGCCACTACCATTGCCGAAATTGTCTGCCAAAACATGTGGCGTGATACCGAATTCCAATACCAATACTACCACTGGTATAAATACCACGTGTGTGAATGAATCGAGTTTAAAAAAAGCATTGCCCCAAGTGGCGTTTGGACCATTGCATGTGAACAAATTACATGTCCAGGCCGTCCCCTGTGTCTCGACTCCGCGTGCTACAGGGGCCGGGCCCGTGGCTCTTCTAGTAGCCAAAAGTAAAAAACAAGTATCCGCTCGTGACACCTTATCATCAAGACAAAAAAAAAATGTTACAAATTCGAGAGATATTAGATCTTTTTATTCGGACTGTGTTAATTCTAAATCCCTTTTACATCTCTCACAAAGTGATAAGCAAGTGGGCCTCAATACCTCCAACCAAATACAAGGAGTGTGTGGCTCTACTGTGCATGTCTCACTTTCTGACAGCACAGTGTTAAGAAGCGAATCGGTGGCTCACTTTCCACCCTCGAAACAAAACCTTGAGGTTACGAAATGTCCAGAGGAAATGGTGCTTATCGATCTGTCTCCCGCTGATTCGGACTTTTTGTTAAATCAAACATTGGGAGGTTTGTCCTTTTCACCTAAACTATTTTCGAATGGGGGGTGTACTAGATCAAATTTAACCTCTTCTTTTATTTATCCCACTCCACGGAAATTCTCACCAGTGAACCAAATTCCTCCTTGTTCAAACATCTCTAAAGTGCTAGAACTAACATTGGGTGCTATGAATCTGACAATGCAAACTCTGACAACGCTATTTAACACTTTGAACTCCAAATTGGATGTACAAAGCACACAATTACTTTCAGTACTGGCTTGGCAAACCAAACAAGAAATAATCTGGGCTAGTCAAGGTGGGAATCCAAAGGTGAACCCTTGGAACCCAGGGCTGACAGTCGACCAGTGTTTATCACCCATTATGTTTCCACCGGTGGTGGACCTAACTTCAGCTCCTATGAGTGCGGCGGGTCCGCCGGTGGTGGACTTAACTTCGGCCCCTAACCTTGTAGTTGATTTAACCGCTGTTCCTAACTCTGTACTGCCAATATCGTCACAAAACTCAGTAGTTAATGTGAGCACGGACCAACAGAGAGTTGACCCTTTGTCCCCAATCACCGTGGACAACTCTGGAATTTTGTGCTTGCTTCCCTATATTGGTCAGATTATCAGAGAGGCTACTACAGAGGCTACTGAGGATGTTGAAGATATGACGACAACCGAAACACCTCAAGCTCAATTCAAAATATTTACCAAAAAATCTTCTATCTTAGGTTCAAAGACCTGTTTGTCTAATAAGGAACCATCCAAAAAAACGAAAATGATGCAACCTGCATTATCTAAAAAAGCTAAAAATATCAAAAATACAGAAATACCAAATTCAGCAAGCTCTAAATCATTTTTTAATACGCTTACTTTACCGAAAAAACAGGTCCAGAAAACCTCATGTATCATTACAAAAAAATATGCACATCTGAATCAGATGCGTAAACTCAAGCTTGATTGTGCCAACAAAAATTTGGTTGCAGCTGAACCCTATGCGCCATTAGATCATCTAGTGCAAGCTGTTCAAAATTATGAACTTGCTGGAAAGAAGCAAGCTCTCTTTGAAACCCAACCATCACAATCCAAACAGTCAGCTGCTTCCAATCTCGAGCTTTCCTTTAATACAATAAATTCTAAAGCTGCGATACCCCAAGGTGTGTTTAGAGAAATTCCTAATAGCTGCTCCACGACTCAGCCTCCTACAATTCCACTGCCCTCCGTGGCTAGCTGCGAGCAACAGATGCTACCAAGAAGACGATTAGAAATCAGAAACGAAGTTGATGCCTATATGAGTGCTTTTTCAACGTCAACAACTTTTAAAGCCCCTATACTTAAATCTGCAATATCAACCACTTCTATTCCTCAGGTATCTGAACGCACGGTTACGTTTCAAGGTGTTGATGATGAAACAACCTTTCCAGCGGATCCACCGTTCTCAAGTCAGGAAGCAGAAATTGCTTCTCTAATAAATTCTTTACGATCTAAAACAAAACAATTTGGTCCTACTAATTCAATATACGCTCCTAACAAACCTCAGACAAAATCCATACTGAAAACAAAAACAGATAAAGAATCTAATGTCGCTTTAGTGCTGGGCTGTCGGCCGGCCCCCTTTCCGCAATATGTACTTAATAGACATAGCATCTTACAGGTGTTTTCTGATATTCCCATATTGCAGGATATTGGATCGGCCGACATTGCTCAGGTGGAGTTCTTCAATGACAATGTAGTGAGTACAGTTTGTATCTGGCTGACGTCCCGCGTTATTAGGAATTTGATATGGGACGCCAAAGCCCAATTATTAGATCTTGGATTCATATTATTACTAGGTCCTGTGACGCCCACCAACGTCTCCCTTTGTGCGGAATCCTGGGTAAAGACGGCGTCAAATGAAATTAATAAGGCACAAAGTTTTACTGAGACTAACACTGCTGTTGCCATCTCGAACCAATGCCGTTGTAATTGTGATTCCAGAAGCTAACTTCCTTGCAAGGTCAATAAAGCGCAAACCATAACCCTAGGGTCTTGGAACACTCGCGGCCATCGTCATCTAATTAATAATACACAAGACCCTCTCACAAAGTTTGATGTAATTCTTTTGCAAGAAACCTGGTTCTTATCTGCCCCTTTATGGGATAACCATGGTTTACATTTCTTACCTGCAATTAAAGGTGTGATGGGTCGGCCGATGTCTGGCCTTGTGACTGCCGCCAAAATATCTTCACAAATCGGGATTATTTTCTCATTTGCTCCAAATTCCTTCTCACAACTGACAATCATATCCGTTGCAAAGACCTTGTATGCGATTATTAACTTGTACTGGAACCCCAAAGGCATTCAGATGCAAAACTTTTTACTTGATATCTCTACCATGTTAGACTTCATTATATTAATACCTAACATCAAGCACACTATTGTTGCTGGAGATCTAAATTTGCATTGTTTACATGGCGATAAATTGCAAGAAAATAGCAGGCAAAGGTTGTGGGAGAACTTAATGCGCTCTAGAGGGTTTTGTATGCTGAATGGAAGCAAATATGATACTGGTGAAATAGCCTATACGTGGCAGCAGGGCTGGAAAAAAGCCACTATTGATTATATCTATGTTGACGATAGGTTGTTTTCCAAATTCAAATTTTTCAAAATTCAGCAGAACTTGAATAGTGATCATTGCATTCTCTCCATTGAATGGGCAGTAGATGGCACTCCTCTAAAGACTCCTTCCAAAATTGATCAGGGGCACTTAACGGTATCAAACTCTTTAAACCGCCTAAATTGGAATGAAACCAGTCTTGGGAAATTTGATGACGCTTTGCGTACATCCTTATGTCATTCACGAAACAGCTCCCAAGTTAATTGTGTCCCCTACTATGACCTTATGCAATACTACACCAACACTAATTTGTGCAAACCAAAAGCATCTAAGCATATACATATGTTTGACCTGGAAATCAGAAATAAAAAAACTGAATATCGCCGTCAAATGAGAGAGGCACTAAAACTACCTTTGGACAGGAGGTTAGAAGCGCTTAAAAAAGCAAAGACCACATATAGAAATTGGCGGCGACAGTATCGAAGTAAATTATATCAGCGTGATGGCGAGCAAATGCTAATGCTGACTTGTAACAGTAATGTGTCGGAAATTTGGAAAGTAATAGCTAACACCTTATTTCCGATTCAAACATATTTACAAACCCAGTGTGTGCCGGAAGTAATCTGGCTCAGCTATTTTTCCAAAATGTATGCACTTGCGCCTAACTCCGTGAAATTGGACACACTCCCTCATCAATCCTTTCATATTAACATTTCTAAAGCTGATATACTCTATTTTATCAATAAAATTAGCCAATCTAGAGCTCATGGACCTGATGGGTTGTCGAACAAAACTTTCAAGCAACACCCAGTTCTGTGGACATCGATTTTATATCAGATATTTGTGAACATTAATGTCACTCAGGAAATCCCTTTGTCATGGAAACACTCTCTTATTGTACCGATACATAAGAAAGGTGATCGCTCTCTACCTGAGAACTATAGACCAATTGCATTGTTAGATGCGCCTGGTAAATTATACAGCCGCATTATTTTGCAAGAATTAAACAGATGGTCAGCGATCTCCTTCAAAAGAGATCCCTTTCAAACTGGGTTTGTGGCAGGCCTAGGGACCTCGGTAAATTTGATAATGCTGAACATGATCAAATCTAAATATGCCCACTTAAATCAACCATTATATATGGCCTTTGTGGACTTTCGGTCTGCCTTTGACTCGGTAGACAGAGCACTATTATTCCAAAAGCTGCAAAACTATGGCTGCCCGTCGTCTGTGCTAACAGTAATTAAGATGTTACATTCAAATACGTCCATGCAAGTGAGGTTGTCAATTGAGGGCATTTTGTCTGCAAATATTGACACCTCAAGGGGCCTTAAGCAAGGGTGCATTTTGGCATCTACCTTATTTAATCTCTTCCTGCTAGATATCGGTGGTGCTTTTGAAGAAACAATCTCTGACGCTCCTAAACTAGGCACGCAAAAAATCACATGGCTGCTTTATGCCGACGATCTGGTTCTAATATCGCAAACACCGCGAGGGCTTCAGAATTTGTTAATTACACTGGAGACGTATGTTGACAAGAATAATCTCACAATTAATGTCAACAAAACACAAATAGTGATTTGCCAAAAAAGAAAAGATAACAAATTGGGCAAGTACAAATGGCTTCTGAAGAATTTGCCCTTAAAACTTGTCCACAGTTACAAATATCTGGGTTTACCCTTTTCCGGTACCGTGAAAAATCAAATTTATCTTGACACATTAAGATCAAAAATCCTGATGCTAACATCGCAGGCAAGGATAATTCTGCACAAATATGGCAAATTTACTACAACTCACATAGTTACATTTTATAATCAGAAAGTTGTTCCGATTGTTTCCTATGGAGCTGAAACTTTCCAGCCACGGCGTAGGGACATTTGGGATTTACTAGAGGGCAAATTCTGGAAAGCTATCTTTTCCTTGCCCAAGTGTACTCCGATGTGCCTTTTAAGGTACGAGCTGGGTTTAATTTCATTGTCTGCAGTGGTGGCGTGGAAAATGTGTAATTTTTATCGAAAATGCCTTCTTGGTTTTGACAATACAAACATTTTGTGTACGCTAGCTCTTTATATGCGTTCATCGCATGATGCTTTTCCGAAGGAGTGGGTAAAGAGCATCTTGGGATGGATGGTAGAAGCTGACGTCTCAATTGAGCTGTTGTTAAATAACCCTGACAAAGCAAAGAAAAAAATATATTGGCATGATTGGATCATAACTTACCAATTATGCTCTAAATATATGGATTATGACGCGAGCCTTTTTCCACCAAAAAAGTATAAGCAAATGGCTTGTTATCTTTTGAAGTGTCCATCAAACATTGTTCGCGTCTAAATGTTACGAACACGTTTAAATTTGCATTTAACAAATCAAATCCTTGCTAGACGAGGCATAATCGCTAAAGAACATCAGCATTGTCGATTTTGTCTAAACCAAAAACAAACAGAAACCCTGATGCATTTAGTAGTAAGTTGTCCTGCTTTAAACGGATTGCGTGAATGCTATTTTAGCAATGTATTGCAATTGATTTGTAACTATTCTGAATTTGAAATTTGGACTATTTTAGTGACGAGTAATCGAACTGCAATCCACATTGCACTCACACAGTTTATAAAAACAATTTTGCCATGTAATTAGGCAGTCTGTTGTTAGATGTTAAATGTGGATTGGTTCTGTTTTTACTTTTTTACTTGTTTTTTTATTTTTTATTTTTATGATTATGATGACTCTTTGCCAATCTATGTTTGTTAACCGGTCACGTAATTAGTGAATGAAATTTTCATTCTTCCTGACTTTTGATGTAAATATTCGTAAGCTAGTAAATGTAAGTTTAATACATCTAATTTGTATTATATATCTGTTATATGTCAAGAATTGTCATGTAATTTAAGAGTTTTCCTTTTGAAAGGTTGATTAAATCAGCCAAAAAAAAAAAAAAAAAAAATGTACTACTGTCATGTTCTTTAAGCAGGTGCTGACCAACCATTTACCTCTGACCATCTTAGCCTGTGCCAGTTCTTCATTCCCCATATTGCTAATAATCACCTCACATCCTTCTGATATACTTGGGTCAGATTTCAAACCACAAATAGCATCTGTGGCATCAGGAACAAATGGTTTACCTGGACACATATAATTTTGTTCTTTAAATTTGACACATGTTTCCAAATTTGGTATTAAATAAACTTCAGGCTCCCATGACTGAAATGCCCCCACTTCTGGAGTCTTAATCTTAATAAATTTGTCCTCTTGCCAAAATCCTACGTTGTGTACCCACTTCGTTTGATAAATAAGTTCAGGAGCTACATATGGTATGCATAGTAGAAATCCAATTTCCAACCTTTCCAGGTCCACATATAATGGCATCGCATTACCCATTTCAAATGCAATTTTTACCTGTACTACATCAATTTCCCTCCTGGTCAATCTTTCTATCATTTGATGAACAATATCCTGCGAAACAAAATACAAGGGGATATGTCCTTGAATCAATTGTGAAACTGCAGTTTGAACTTCTCTCATATAATTCGTTAATAGTCTATCAACAGGACTCATTATGTTCAATATTTCATTTAAAGTTCTGTCATGCTTAATAATTAGCTTCGTTGCCCGTTGCATCACATCCGCTTGTTCATTTAGAATGATTGCAGTTTAATTTATGAATCTTACTTGTTCATCCAGTCCCCCTCTAATCCCATCTAAAGTTTTTTGTATTATTTCTAGGTCAATACTCAGTTGTTGCGCTTTAGTATTCAGTGTTCCTACCGAAATAGCATTGGCTGTTGATATTGTGGTACCTATTATGGCTCCAACTATAGACATTACCAATGATATCGCGAGCATCACCGCACCTCTCTTTCCTCTCCTCTTCTTAATGTCTGCTGAATTCACAAATATTTTCTCCAATTGCATGAATATATCTCTTATCGACTGCTTAGCGTCCTCTTTTCTTATTTCCAGCCACTCTTTAGTCTGTTCAATTTTAATGCCGGTATTGTTCAAATGTTTTTCAATCAAAATCTCAGGATTCAATGGTAAGTAGATATTTTGGAAAATCATCCTTCTATCACTCATGATGAATCCTGGTGCCTCTTCCACCGCGATACCAGTTGCTGGTCCAGGTTCAATGACAACCCTCCAAATATCATTATCATTAAACATATTGTTGGTGTCATCTTCAATGCTGATCGCTTTGCAGCCTTGGTCTTCGCCCCCCCCCTCGGGAATTTCCCGGAATCCGTCCACGTGGGCTCCACGACTCCATCGTCTCCCGTGACCTCCGGTATAAATAGTTAATGTTCTAAACCAAAATAGAAAAGAAACAGATTTAGTATATAGCACAATACTAACTTCACCGTTTTGCCAAAAATAAAACTTTTTTTTTTGTTTTTTTTTTCTGAAATTAAACACAGGTCAAAAAAGAAAATAAGCATACATGAAACAACATTTTAAATTCAATGCATTTTCATTCTGCATACCAATCCCATAAGCTTCCATTATATATATTTATTTATTTATTTATTTATTTATTTATCTATTTTTTTTATTTTTTACATTTTATATATATTTACGTATATTACAGTGTTTATGTGCCATTATAATAATCAACTTTTTAACTTCTCTGTCACTGCCTCCTGACTGTACCCATTTATTTTATCTTTTTGTGTTCAAGGGACTTTCTGTTGTATTGTGTGCATCAGTGGGCAGTAGCCCCAGGGCTTTCTGTTTCTACATGCTCAAGCTGCCTGATCTCGTGTCTGGGATGGCATGGCTTGATCTGATTTACATGGACAAACTGCTCTATCGCTGTTTCACCTTCATTCTTCAAAATTGTATAAACTACAGGAGAGATCTTATCTATAATTCAAAATGGCCCCTGCCAGGCTGCTAGAAATTTAGAATTTTTCTGTTTACTTAATGAAACTTGTACACCTGATCCCCTACACTGTATTCTCTCACTGATGTTCTTTTATCATAGTATGTCTTAGCACTGTCAGCAGCCCTTTCCAGATTTCGCTGCACAAAAGCAAATGCATGTTGCAAATGCTTCCTCAGTTCATCAATGTACTCATGAACTGTGGATGCACTCACAAGTGTCTGCTCATGTGTTCTGTATAGTAGGTGTTGTGGTAACACCATTTTCCTACCTGTCAAGACCTCATGGGGGCTAACACCTGTTGCTTTGGCAGGAGTTGATCTGATTGCCATCAAAACCAAAGGTAAACGTAGGTCCCAGCTGGAACCTGCTTCTGCCACGAATTTCTTTCAAATATCCACAACAGACCTATTGCTTCTTTCAACTCCACCTGAAGAGGCCGCCCGATATGCAATATGTAGTTTTCTTTTCACACCCAGTATTTGCCATACCTTACTCATTAGAATACTTGTGAAATGACTTCCTCTGTCTGACTCAATTCTTTGTGGCAACCCAACCCTTGAGAACACATGGTTCACCAGCAATGTGGCTGCTGTTTGCGCACTGCAATCTGGTGCAGGAATACATTCAATCTACTTCGACATCAAACATATCACACTTAAAATGTAATGGTGTCCTCTGCTCGACCTTTTTAAAGGGCCTACATAGTCTATTTGCAAATCTGACCATGGGAGAGTTAGGCCTCTTTTCATCAATGGGGCTCTATGCATTGGTGAAGCAGGTTTAAATTGGGTGCATACTAGACACCCTCTAGTATATAATTCCATATCTTGGGACACATGTGGCCAGTAAGCATAATCTTTTAGTATTTCCAATGTTTTTTGTGAACCTCTGTGGCCTGCAGTTATTGCATCATGTGCATGTTGTAGCATTAGCCCTCTGAATGAAAGGGGTACCACCCACTGTATTTGTCATTGTATGGAATCTCTAATCATGAGTCCATCCTGCAGTCTAACTCGTTTTTTATTCTTTAATAGCACCCTCAACTCTTCTTTTCCCATACAATCATTTTCTGTTAAAGGGTTTTGTTCAGGATCTATCAAATGGTTATAATAGATTCCTAAAATTCGATCATTCTTTTGTGCCTCAATCAAATCTTGGTCTGGCGTGTCATGGCCCCATTGTACCACTGGTTGATCTACCTCCTTTGGTGTTTTAGAACGTGTTACTGCATCAATTTGTATTTCACCCAGTAAATCATCAATAGGTAGCAATTCTCCCATCACAGCCCCAATTTTAGCCAGGTGGTCTGCCTTATCATTTCCCTCCTTATCCTCTCCTGGTGTTTTTAAATGCCCAAGAATTTTTCTCCAGTATATTGTCAAATCATTTTCTGACACCAATTTGTCTATGGCTTGTATCATTTTTCCATGTTTAAGTGGCTTTTTGTTGTATGTAACCATGCCTCTCGCTTTCCAACCAGGTAAATACTCCACAAAGCTATTTCGTGCATAGTCAGAATCAGTCACCAGGACAATTTCACTGAATTTATTATCAACTGCAGTAGCAATTGCTTTATAAATGGCCGCCAATTCCGCCACTTGACTGCTTCTAGCTCCAATCCTCATCCCTACACTGGGGACGCCTTCACATTTCAACCAGACATTCCCTATTCCTGACACTAATTGTTTATTACTGTCATTTTCAATGTGAAAAGCACAACCATCCACATATACAGTTGGCAGATCCTTGCATGTTTTTTCATCAAAAGCTTTGTGTGGTGATTGTTCAAATTCCTGCACACTAGGTTCCACTTCCATTTCGTTTGATACTTGTTCAGCTGCACAGTCATGTAAGTCAGCTAACCCTTGAGCAATTGGGCTCTTTTTATTTTGTCCATATCTCACTTCTACAGAAAAACCTTGTAATGCCAGCATCCATGAAGTGATTCTGGACTGCACTAGATTACCTGACCTAATTCTTTTACTCTCTAAAAACCGCAAAGGTTGATGATTTGTTTCAATAATCACCTTTTCTCCCTGAACAATAGGGCGGAAATGTTGTAGCGCCCACACAGTGGCTAATAGGGCCTTTTCACATTCATTGAATTTCATTTCAACTTGGGAAAATGCTTTACTTGCATATGCAATAGTTTTGTGATTCACATCATGTTTTTGTGATAACACTGCTGACATACAATGTTCAGAGAACCCTATTTCTACAAAGAAATCCCTACCCTTTATGGGATATGCTAAACATGGTGCCTTTACAAGACATTACTTCAATTTAGCTACTGCCTCAGACTGCTCTTTTTCCCATATCCAGGGTGTATTCAGTTTAAACAGTTTAGTCAATGGTTGAGTAATTTCAGCATAATTTTCAAAGAACTTTCTGTTATAGCCTGTCATCCCTAATAAACTTTTTACCTCTTTCACATTTTTAGGGTCCTTTAGGTTTTGTATGGCCTCTATTTTTTTCTTTTGTGGATTTAGCCCATGTTCAGTCACTTCATGGCCTAGAAAGTTCAATTTTTTCTTGCACCATTGTGCTTTTTGTAAAGACACTTTGGTGCCTGCTTTCTGCAATTGGCCAAGCACATGTCTTATTTCATCAAAATGGCTTTTCAGGCTTTCATTTTTTTCAGTACATCATCCACATAGACTATGGTTCCTCTTTCCTCTGCATCTGGCATGGCCTTTCTCAAAAATATGCCAAATTCACTCCCATTATTGATGTACCCGAACCGAGCTGTAAGCCAGGCGTACTGAGTCCTGTCAAATGTAAAGGAAAATAAATTCTGTATCTCCTCTGCCAATGGAACGCACTGATATCCAGAGGTGAGATCTAATGTGGTAAACACTTTTGAACCATGTACCTGAGCTAGGCCCTGATCAACGAATGGCAGTGGCCATCTGGATACTGGCACTCTTTTCTTTAACTCCCTCAAGTCTGCACATAGTCACCATTGACCATTTGGCTTTAACACACCTAAAATAGGTGTATTGGATGTGCTATGAATGGACCTGATGATTCCCCGAGCTTCCAAATTCTTTATAATCTCTGCTAATGATTCTAAACATGCCAGCGGTAGTCTATACTGGCGTACAAATACTGGACTTCTGCTACACCCTTCTGGTAGTGTGGCCACATGTAAATCAGTTAAACCGCAATCATAAGCATCTTTTGCAAATACATCTTTAAACTCCATAAATATCTCTCTCAGATTGTTTCTATCTTCATCGCTGTCACACGCATCCGCTAAGGATATCTGCTCTTCTACCATTTTGGAAAATTCTGGAAAATCTTCTGGTAAGGGAATCTCGGCGCTTTCCTCTGTGTGGCTGTGTCTTTTTGTAAAGCTGCCACTTTTAAATATTTTGGCATATCAGCTTCCACTTCAATTGGCTGATTTTCTGTTTCATTTTCATTTAAATTAAATATTATGCAATCCTCTTAATGGCAGCACACTGTCTCATTTGAATCATAAGGATACACAGAATGAATTGTAAATATTCCTTTGGGCTGAGAGTCCAGGTGTTCTGGCAACTCACCCTTGGCATCTACATACTTTTCAGGGATATTTCCAATCACCATGTTATTTAAATCTGCCGTATAATGTGATTTTTGTATGGCCATTCCTAATGGGGAGTTTTCCTCTAAATGAATATCCTGACAACCTTTATTATTTACCATAATTGTTACAGATCCTTCACCAATATCTACCAATGGAATGTATTCATAATCCAGGCCTTGCTGTTTTATGGATTCATTCAGGTATACAAATGCATCAGAGTCTTTCATCTGCTGTCCATTTTTGCATTTCAGTGTTATTGCAAACTGTTTTGTAAATGCAGGAATAATAGTATCTTTCCTCATTTGCAATTCAATTGCATAAGGAACCAGTTGTGCACAATGATAAGCCCTTCTTTTGTCTTCAAATTATGGTTCCGGCGCATCTAGGCGTGACCATATTTTTGGATTAAGGAAATCTAACACCATACACATTCTGTGCATGATGTCATTGCCCATGTAAAAGTCATTTTGTGCTCCACTCACTATCCATACATTATGGTAAATTGTTTTCTTCCCAATGCTAATTTTAAGCATGCATCTGCCTGCAATTCGGTTTTCAAAGTCTGGACTGTCCAACCCAGAAACATATTGGTATTTAATCCTAAATTTCGGGATTTCCTCCCTCTCCATTATTTTTTGCAACAATTTCTCATTAATGAAGCTCCTCTCCTGTTCAAGCGCTAAAGTGGCTTTTATTGTTTTAAAACAGCCATTTATACCAATATAAAACCATGGTTGCTCATCTTCCATTTGTATTTCAGCAAGAGTGGTAATGTGTTTTTCTGAATCTGTTTTAGGAGCAATATTCTGTTTGATTTTTTTCTCTTTTAAATAAAAACGTAATGTGTGCTCATCTATGGCAGTCTGCCAATTTTTCCTTGGGTCCAAGTATATTTGTACAGGTAGTCTGTCATTGTCGCTCTGCATTTTGTCTTGACACATTAATATAACAGTGACACTAGGTATGCAACTATTCTGGAGATATGCCTCCACAGCATCATTCGTTTTGGCAACGGTGTGACATTCATTTATGTTGCTGTTTTGTGATTTTAGTTTCTTAGGTCTCAATGGTTTCTTGGTTAAGGACCACAGCACTCCATTCACCCCATCTATGAGAGGAGACAATCTTTTCAGGCAATCTGTCCCCATCAGAAATGGAATTTTACAAATAGATGTGATCAATACCTCTTGTTTCATTCTGTGCTTTCCTATTTTTATGTCAACCTCAGTTACACCTATAATGGGCACCTCCTCCCCATTAAAGTTATGCACTGGACCTTGATTTTTCTTCACTGTGATCTGATTCTGTGGAGGTCTCCCTTCATTGATACTCTTTACCAGCTCCTTGGACATAATTGTGGCCTGTGCGCCAGTGTCAATCATAGCAAATGTTTGGCATTTTTCTTCTACAGTGATGGGTGCATAATATCTGTCCTCAACTTCCTCTAATACACATAAGAAGTGTGAATTCTTACTGATTTCAGGGCTCACCTTTCTCAGGCCTTTTTCACTTTTGGCTAAGCACATTGGTAAATGGAAAGACATTTTTCCCTCCTTTTTACCCATTTCTGTGCGAGAGACTTTATTCATTTCTCCATGATCAGAGGTTTTTTGGAGTGTGGCCACTGTTCGCCCATCCATCTGGGTAACATCAGGGACCACATTACAACCTTCCAACTGAACATGTGTAACAACATCATTCAGCAATTTGTCATTGTTTAATTCTGTGCATTTGTGATCATTTAGTGTGATACCAGCCCTTTCAGCCTCTTCAAAAATATGTGGCTCAAAGAATTCTTCAGGTGATTGACCTGTACCCTCCTTTTGAGTATTTCCTTTTTCTGCCTGTGTTTGGTCATTGTTTTGCTTGCCCAGGGAAGGAGCTATAGCATCCCCACTTACTCCCTGTTCACTGGTATTCCCCATGCATGAGTCATTTTTCTTAAATCTATCTCTTTGTTCTTTTGCAATTTCCGGTGTTTCTTTTTTATTTGCACAAATCTTCAATGTTTGATTTAGTTCTAGGTTAAACCGTACCTCTTTTTTAGAAGTATTTGCATTTTCTGTTACATGTTCATTTATTGGTGCTTTCACTTTTAAATCATTAGGCATCTCAGAGTCATTATGCAAAATTACATCAGGGCAATCTGTCTTTTTGGCACTGCAGGTGTCATAAGTACTTAGTCACTACTCAGAAGCCCCCCGGTCATTGCTATGGCCATCAGCCCCCTCTTTAGATGGTTGTTTTTGCGCTGTATAGAGCTTTCCTATTTTTCACTTGGGCCTCAAGGCACTGGAACCTTTCCATCTCTCTAGAATCCTCTTTCTGTGGCCTATGTCGATATTGGTTGTTTTCCCCCTGATTGGATCTATTCTGATACCTCTCAGGTGATTGATGTCTGTTGGGATGGTTTCTGAACTCTTGATTCATTTGTGGAGGGTAGCGGGGTGCACCCATCCTTTGATTATAGTCCCCTGGTGGGGAATCATTGCACTGACGTGGATTGTAGTTCATGTTCTGCCTCATGTCCTGTCTCTCAGATTGTGGGTACTGGCCCCTATTTTAATTTCCATTATCAGTAAATCGATCCACATATCGGGGTCTATCCTGATTACCATATTTCATGGTGTTGGGATCAAATCTGCTCTGTGTCCCCAATGTCTGGTAGGGACCATCATTTCTTTGATCTTGATTTTGTCTCTGGTTATTGTTCATACCTGACATATCAGGCCGATATCCTACCTGGGGCCTGTCCCCTAAATACCTAGGGCTGATGTAGCTCTCCCTATTACTAGGATCATGTGATTGGAACATTGGTCACAGGAAAGGGTGATCTTTGTTGATTACCCCTTTGTTCAGGTGTCACATTATTTTTACCTGGGCTTTGAGCAGACTCAAGGGACATTTTTGCTGACCTGATTTCCATTACTGTGGCTGAGGGTTCTTTAGATTTAGGTCTAGTATCTTTCATTTTATCATTTTCTCTACCCTGACAATAGAGTACCTCATATAGTTTTGTGCTTTGATGTACAATCCATTCAAGGGACTTGTCACCGTCAAATTCACGGACCAATTGGGATATGATGTCTTTCTGTAGCCCATAGAAATATGCAGTTTTAAACTCATTGGAATTTGGGTCAAAAGATACATCAAAGCGAGAAAATGCTCTTTTTAAGTCTTGTAAAAATTGGCGAGGGGATGTATTAGGCCCAGCAGTGATTGTGTAAGTGACTTTCTTTGCCTCCTGTAATGACTGAAAAGGAGAAAAATGACGCCTAATTTCTTTTTCAAACTCCACCCATGTCATATTCTGCTGGTCATTTAATCCCCTTATGATGCTGGCCGTCGGGGCATCTAAAGTTAAATGAAAATATTGTCTGTACTGTTCCTTAGGTATCTGGAGTGCTTTAAAAATGTCATGAACCGCTTCTAAGTGATCCTCAATGCAGCATTCACCTCCCTTTTTAAATGGTTTGATCAGGGCTTTAATGGATTTCATTATTTTTATGGGGCTACTTGTTGCAATGCATGGAATTGCACTACTTTGTGATTCAATCCTGGTTTCAGGTGTATGGGATTGGTGGCTGCCCCCAATGGGAGTATCAAATCCCTCAAGGGCGCTGCAACCAAGTTCAGTCACCGGCCCAGTCACTGGAGCACTAGCTCTTTGGGCAGAACTAGAATTCACCTCCACTCCATTGAATGTAGTACCCTGCCGCCTCTCCTGGCACCTGGGAATACACATTTGTTGTTCTAAGTCTTTGCACTTTTTAAGGAGCCTGCGTGCTTCATTTTGCAGATAGTTGTTTTCATCACTCATTTTATTTATTACCTCCTGCATGTCGCACATTTGCATTTGGCATTCATTGAATTCTTTGTTTCTCTTGTCTTTTTCTTGAATCATTTTAACCATTTCTTGCTCTGCACCTTGGAGATCACTTTCTTTTTCAAAATTTTCTTTTTGTAAAATCTGCATTTCTGAAACAATCTCATCTTTATCCTGTCTAATGTGGTCCACTAAGGCTTTTAAGTGTACCAATTCTTGCTCACTATCCTCAAATATTTTCTTGCTTTTGGATATCTGAGCATCAAAGTCTCTGCATTTTAATTGCATGTCTTTTTGGCATACATCCAATTCTGCTCTTAACATTTCCTGATTTGTACTTGCCCCATCTAATTCAGTCTTTAACCTGTTAATTAACTGGGTATCATTTTCCTGCATTGGCAGGGACCTATTCAAAATAAACCATATTTTGCTGCATAGCCGTATTAAACAGTCTTTCTCTACACTTTTATCGGCTGCATTCAATAATCTTGTAAGGCAGACCTGAATTATGCTGCCTTCTGCAAAAATATTGTCTAGTTTTTCTTTCTGCACCTCACCCTGAATCCGGTCATGCCATTCTAAGGTACTGTTCGACGACCACGTCCCATGTGCAAAAAACTTTGCCTCTAAATATTGCACTAGGTCTGAGAATGTGGTTTCCCTTTGTGACATTCTGAAATTCGTTTTTAGTAACACACTGCTATTATGAAATGGGTTCCTTTTAATGTACAGATGGCAGTGTGAGACACACTTGCCACGCCCAGTAGGTGCTCTGTGATCACTTTCCCGGCCTGCAACGCACCATAAATATGTTGGGTATTTTGTGTAGATTTGGGGCCTGGCGGTATTTTCTTACCACCGAAAAATAATTTAGCAACAATCACTCCTTGTATTCAGATTGGGCCATGTACAACAATAATACAGTGGACATGCATTATTTCAGCACACAGACATGCGTGGTTGGTACGCGTGGTTGGTATGCGTGGTTGGTATGCATGGTTGGTGGTATTTTTGGTGAGCATAATTCCTTTGTTTTATTTGGGGCCCCAATATCCAGAACCCCTTATTTTTGTTTAGATTTTTCGTGTAATCACTAGAGAGACCTCAGGCTTGCATTTCAGGAACACCACATTTTCATTTTTAGTGTGCCACCATGGGCAATTTCTCGCTGTCTTATCTACGGCAGCGAGCTATCATGCGGTATTTATCACCAACTTATTTACGTCTGGTGAGCTATGTCCGGGGCCTCCCTTTCTGCCGACTCATAGACCTCCGGCAGACTACAACACACACAGTTAGTTATAATTGCTCATACTGAATGACATTGTGCACATAGCTGCAGCCAAATCTTATTTTTAGCTACCTTAAAAATGACAATTGCACTGTCTAAACATCTCCCCACATCATCAGCACTGTATTGATAAATGCACAAATGAAAGAGAAAATAAAACACACCACCCGTCTGCTTTCAGATATTTTTGTGTATTATAAAAGTTGCATTTAAACACGATCTCACTCTTTTACAGAAATAAATGAAATGGCACAGTAACAGCATTATTTGTGATACACTAAGAAGAGAGTGGCGGGGAACAAGAATTCAATTTGCAACATTAAACACGTGGGTAAAGCACATGAATCTCCTTTCCTACACTGACTGAATATTTCCGCACACACTCAGCCCCCACACTTCAGCGAGATAATTACCAGGCTTATTCAGCATGTAACTTCTTTGGCTGTTCGCCTTCTGGAGGGGTTCACCCAGCAAGGACAAGCATTTGCTGTCACTCAAACTGGGACTTGTTGACTGGGAATCCCAGTCTCTGCAACCAAGTTGAATCTGCCTTAGGAATCAGGCATCCCCAGCTATCAACTCAGTCCTTCTCCGAGCTGTGTCAAGATGTCTCTCTCTAGCTTCTTCCTCGAGATTATACAAAAAAACTCTGGTTACCTCCTACCAAAGGATCCTAACCAATAAAATTCTATCATGCTCTAACCACCCTCTGCACACAATGGCTTGGCTTATACAGTTGCAACTGTAACCAAACTGATTTCCTGCTTATTCGAGATCTTTGCTTCCTGCAGTTACTGTGGACAGAACAGCAGAGCAGAAAGAAAAAAAAACCTGAATGTGCATTTAAATAATGACTTTCAGAGCCTGTCATTTTCCATTCATGTTGCACTGGAGACCACATTATTATTAGTGGGTTATGATCAGCTTAGTTGTTAATGAGGTTAGTTTATTAATTTTTAAATGTGTCTCTTGCAACATAGGCATTTCAGGTGAAAAATAGTGCGCATTTTGAATGTACAAATGTGTGCTTTTAACTGTGAAAAAAAATGATTTGCATTTTATATGTAAAAATCGTTTTTGACTGAATAACCTGCCCTTACTTATATGTCCATGTTACACTGGCAACACATAGCTTGAAACAATTGCATCATAGCAATGCACCAAACCCATGCAGTGGTACTGCATAAAAAAACAATGCTACACATTGATCCTGTGCAGTAGTGCTGTACTCTGTGTTGTAACACGCTAAATAAACTTACAGCACATTCATTCGTCCCCTAGTTCAAAAAGGAATTTCCTGTTCGCCGTTGCTCACAATTCTGCATCTAGTCATTTTCTGATTGTGTTCAACAGCTTGCAATATTTTAACATCCCTCCTGCCAATCCCCCTCCCAATGCATATTGAAACATTTGTATGCAAAAAGATGGTGTACAATTCCCCCACAAATACTGCCAGATGCCACTGCCCATGTAACAAATGGGCCATAAAACATTGTGGAGATGCCCAGCCTCTGTAAGTTAGAGGTGACAAAGCAGCCTACTACTCACACCAAAGTAAGGAGCACAATTTCACAGTACACTGAACAGAAACACTTCACTCTGGGAGATAGAAGGCCCGTTGGAACAATGAGCTCTAGTAAAGAGACCAAGTTTAGTAGGAGAAGGAAAATGATCAGAAGATGCATTTTGGGAAACAAAAGCTAATCAGTATGATATGATATGATATGGCATTTACAACGTGCCTATAAACAAGTGTTTTGAGGCGTGAATAAGACAAGGAAGTGCGAAAGGCTGGCCTGAACGTGAAACAGAATCCAAGAGAGGAAATTCAATCTGGTCTGACTTCAGAGGGAATAGTGAGAGCAACCAAATAGAGGAAGGAATATCCAAGAGAACTGTATTATTGTGGGCAAAAAAGTACATCCCTAAAGCCTTACCAAGGCAAGGACTTGTGAAAATTACCAGAGTATTGGGGAAGTGTTCCAAACCTGGGGAACAATTTTAAAAACACTCACCCAATGCCAAAAATGTTATTTTATTTCAATACTTCTTTGAACTTTCCTTTGAGTTTCATCATGCCCTGTTGAGTGGCAAGCTCTGAGCGGCTGCATGCACCACTACACATCGGCCTATGAAGAATTCTGGGACCCAGTGGAGTCGAACCCCAGAGGAAGAGGTCTGACCCCAGTCATATTGTATTAGTCAAGAAGTAGCTGCAGGTTCAGTACATGTGCTAAATTATGGGTGCCTCTGAATCTGACTGCTTTTGGGCAATGGATCACTGGAAGCGGTAACACAATGTGGAGATTGTGCATCCCAACCCTGAGGTTAGGGCTGCACACTAAAGGCTTGCTACAGGCATGACTATGTTACCCTTGTTTGCCACTATCACATGATCTTTTGTCCTGTTGCTGGGTGGACATATTTTGGACCTGCTTGAGGCTGCTGGCAGTGACATAGTGCATTCCCTGTTCCTGGACCGGCTCTCTAGGTCATGAGAACATCTTAACAGTCATATAGTCACCAGTACATTAATGCATTCACTTAGACAGGTGCACACACATACTAACAAAGGAAACATGCAACACAGACAACCACAGCCACAGTCCCTCACTTAGCCTTTATATTCATATCAAACACTCCACACATCACTTGACATACATCAGCCACAAAAATTCCCAGTGGCCAGCAGGCAGCAAAGTTGCACTAAATGAAAACAAATTCATGCTGAGGAAGACCCAGGATGACTGCACGTGTAAAACAGGTACAGGTGGGAGAAGAGAAGATGGACAGGGAGGAAGTGCATTATGATTGACAGCGGGAGCAGGAAAGATTGAAAATGAAGCTGGGTGGACAAGAAATTAACTGGTCCAAGTGCAGGGGAGAACATTTGTAGCACTATTTATTTTTAATATTAACACTAAGAAAAGTTGTAAATTGAAGAAGGAAATCAAATAAAGTAAGAAATAAATCACTAAGGAGCAAAATGGAATGGCAGGGAATTGGTTTAGGAGAGGTATAGATAACAAAACAACCCTCCAATTGAAAGGTGTATCTCTGGGTGGATGCAATTGTCCAGAGCACTGACAATTCCAAGTAGGGCCGATTATATCGGCCCGTGGCACTTCTCGGTTTAAGAAAGGTCACTTCCGCTTATCAGGAAATGTATTGGACACGCAGGGATTCTCTGCGGCAATAATGTTGGTTCCATTTACAGACAACTTACCCCTCAAGGTAGGTAACCAAGAGGTGTTAACCACATTATTATTTTCAAAAGATACCCCAGCTAACTTGCTAGGTAGGGGCCTCCTGAGCAAGCTGAACATGACTATTACATTTACTGAGGATGGTGTTGTATGCTCAACCCCAGTAATACATTATGCTATGGCCACTGTGACATTACAAATACTTTATCATAATGGTGCTACCAGTGAGGTGCATATGCATCCAGATTTATTCCAATATGGAGTAACATTATTGGTGCTATGCATGCCAGGATTGAAAGACAAAATGTAGAGATTATCAGTGGAGCTTTTGTTTCGGTCAACAGTCCCTCAAGAACATGTCCCAGGTACCATTATCACACTAGATTTAGAGGCAGCAATATTAAAAAAGGATAACATAACTCTGTTAAGGCCTGATGAGGAAGGAGGTGAGTGGTACATGGTTTTATGTATACATCCTACCCTGCCATGAATGAGACTGTCTCATGAGGAGTTGTTTGAAGATGTTGACAATGATTGGGAAATTAGATGTGTATCCCTTGTCAGGTCATGGTGCAGCATAGAGAATTACATCACACTACACTTATTGCTAAACCGGTATCCACCCATTTACAGGAAGATCTGGCAAAGTTACCCAACGCATTGTGGACCAGTGACCCCAATGATGTAGGTTTATTGAAGAGCATAGGGGACGTTCACATAAGGCTAAAGCAGGGTGCAAAATTACCTAGAGTACGACAATACCCATTATCCAGAAAGGCAGATTAAAGGATTTATGACACCATCATGGCATTATGGCAGCAGGGCATAGTAGTACCGTCACAATTTCCCAGCAACACGGCTATATATCTGGTCAAGAAAGTGAATTGTTCAAGTTGGAGAAATAAACCAGCTATCTGTCCTTTGAACAACATTGTGGAGTCAGAATTCACATAAGTACCGAATCCTGCCACAATCCTTTGTAACATACCAACTGAAGCCAAACATGTTAATGTAATTGATTTGAAAAATGAATTTTTCCCCATCCCATTGCACCCTGATTCATTGCTTTTATGTATCGCGGGCAGCGATTTCACCACAGAATGCTCCCTCTGCAGTATTGTGAGTCCCTCAGTAGTTTTAACAGTTTGTTGCAAATGGATTTGGGTAAAATAAACATTCAGTGCATCATTAGTCAGTACGTAGATGTGCAGTAGCACTGAAGAGCAGTGTATTGAGGACTCAGTGGCACTATTGACATTACTTGCAGAAAAGGGGTTAAAAGTGTACAAAGGCAAAATGCAGTATTTTCAGAAGGAAGTGGTATATTTATGGCAAATTATATCCTCAGCAGGAAAAAGGGTAACCCCAGAGAAAGCAACTGCAGTAAAAAACACATCACAGCCTATCACCGCGAAAGAGATGCAACTTTTTCTCTGATTGTGTAACTATCGAAGGCGTGGATCTTTGACTATTCTAGCTACACAAAGCCGTTGTTGCAAGGACTTAAACAAGTGCAGAAGGTTAATGGGTTACACACAAGGGCAGGAGGAATGATCACATGTTTCCAAGAATTTAAGCATGGTATGAGTAACCTCTAGTATTTGCAACCCCTGATTATACAAATTAATTCTGTTTGATCTCAAATTCCAATGGTGATGTAAGGACAGCACTGTTGAACCAGGCAACATCTATGGGACACAATCCCTTGGCCTCTTCTATTGGCAACCCCTGATTATACGAATTAATTCTATTTTTTTCACAACCCAATGGGAATGTCAAGACTGCGGTGTTGACACAGGCAACACCTATGTGATACAATCCCTTGGCCTGTTACAACAGGATCTTAGATTCAGGAAAGCAGGGTCTGATTCCATTGCAAACAGGCGTTAGCAGCTGCAGCCTTTGTGATTGAAAAATCATCCTCAATAATGATGGGGTACTTAGTAACATTATATTTGGAGCACATGGTTTTTGCCATTCTGTAGCGGTCCTGTCAAGATGTGGACTCCCAAGTGCACTAAATATCTCCATCACCAAGCACCAGTCAGGGAAGTCAAAACAACTCACTAACTAGTTATTGGGTGCACTGGAACTGCAGCACTGGATTCCCAGGCAGCTGGAAAGGAAGGACAATATTAGGACACAATATTATGAAGAAAAGAGTACAAAAACAGATAAGTAAACTACCTAACTGGATACCTGTAGTGGGTGAAAGGAAGGGAAGGAACAAAAAAAAAACAGAGACAGGATCAATCTCCCTTTAGGAGATGAAATGCACAGGATGGAAAAGTACAGTCAAATGTTCCAGCATAAGGTTGAGAGAAGTCATGCCGATAAAAAAATCCAAAGTTCAAAGTTCCTTTTGAAGACAGAAGTGAGTCCGAGTCGCCAGAGCACAAGGGAAGTCCAGTAACAATCCAAGAAGAAAAATCCAGAGTTAAAAACCAGGAGAAAAGAAAACACAGGCAGCCAACAACCAGGGAATAATCCAAAATGCAATCCAGTAGACATACACAAGGTCAAGAAGCCACAAAAATCGGAATCAAGAGAACAAACACCAAAAAGCCACTCACAGGAACAGCTGAGAAGCAATGAGTAACTGATGTTTGGGCCTTTTATAGCTACTTCCTGGTTATGCAGTCAAGTGACATTGTGCTGGTCACGTGAGCAGGAGGATTAGTTTACTTGGTGTCCAGGAGGTGCCATGGCAACCTCCAATTATGTAGCAATAGGCGTTGTGCCTGTGCATCTCCAGGCAAGCTGCAGAAACACCACTGCGCCTGTGGGGCCATGCAGGAAAACCACAGTGCCTTAAGGACCACCATGGGCATGGTGGCAAGGTTACAAGACAACCCTGGGGACAGCGCACGAGCGTGGGATGGAGCCCAACTCTGGGACTGTGAATGAGGTAAGTTCCTGAAAGGTCCAAATCAACCCTCAGTATCCAAAGACCATTGCATTATGAGGTCATAGTATCCAACCCTTCCATTCACAATGTAAGGTTTTGCACTTTGAATCCTGCTACATTCGGTGCAGTGCCTGTTTAGTCAGGGGAGGCGGTGCATGACTCTGGCCCTCATTACGACCCTGGCGGAAATCGAAAAACGATGGCGGAAATGCAATACCGCCATCGAATAGCGCTCGGTGCGACTATGACCCGTCACCGCAAAGTACGAAGCCATTAGCGACACCGTAGTGAACGCCAACGCTAACTGCACCAAGCACGCGCGCGCGCGCCATGCCAAACCGCAAACACCACCATGGTGCAACGGTACGCCAATTCCGACCCTAGCGGACATGTACCTAACGCCATCAGGCATGGCGGAATGTACCATTCCGCCATGGCGAGAAGTACGGCATCGCGAATCAACCGTAAACGGCCCCACTGAGTGCCTGTACACCGCTCCCTGCCCACAAAGTACAACTCCCGGTAGGTGCAATGAAGTCACAATGCAACCATTGAAATGTACAAAGCACCCATGCATGCCAACGAACAAAAGCAACACAAGAGGGGCCAATGGGAGCTGCAGGTCACAGATGGCACGAATACAGAAGCCATCCCAATGGACATGACCACAGTCCCCCACCAAGAAACGCACGCAAACACAGGCACCTGTGCCCAGCAACATTCCGAAAATCACATCATTCCACCAGTCCACCTGGCTGACCGGCATCTGTTACACAAAACCCAATCCCCCGCCCCTGAGCATGACAACATTCAAACTGTCATATAGGCAGCCCCCATCCCTGACCTCACGGGCTTAGTAGGCAAACGCGCCCAGTACAGTACCACGCAACTAAACCCCGAAGCTGGAACCCAATGCAGATCTCCTCACAATACATCGCCCCCCAAATAGGCATATGCCACATCACTTGCAAAGAAAAACGCTACACGGGCCAAATCAGAATAGCAATTTATGCACATCAAAGACACCAAGCCCATACAGCCATCAGGCCATGAACTCCAAAACACTAATCACCATTGTGGGCTGCATCCGCAAGAAATGACCAGCCACTACTTGTGTGTCGCCCTGTACCCCCATGGTACACAGAGCCACATTCACGTACGAAAAGGCAACATGGAAGCGCACAGAACCGCAGGGCTGTCCCAATGGGGAGGCACTAGTCCAGCTGAAAGGCCGAAATGTTGCTCTGAGACACCAGTACTGCGTAAGGGCATGTGGGCCATTGGCGATCGTCCCATAAGATCGTAATGCTGCTCCACCGATTAACACGAAGCAGCAGGTGTCGGGAGTAAAATCCATCTGCAGGAGTGGCATACAGATGGCAGTGGCAAAAGGGGAGGAGATACCTGTCAACCAAAAGAAAAGAAAAAGAACAGAATGGCCATCAGAACTACATTCGAACAACTCACTTCAATGATCACACGAAATCCACAGCCATATGCATGCTAGCCCACTCAAAAGGATCATCACCACCCCAAAACCACTTGCGACTCATAACCATCTATATCGAGGTGCAAACACCATCACTAACGAGTGTACCTGTGCATGCGTCTGTCAAAACAGAATCCATCAGATGGGAATGTCAACGTGCATGGACACAAGTGTCTGAGGGCGCCTCGAGACAGGGAGGGCTCAACAAGGCCAGATAGACGATGGTCCCACTATGGCAGGCCTGCATCACATAGCGTAGGGGAGGCGGATAGATCCCAAGAAGCCCTGTACATGGCAAACTCTGTATCAAATCACCTGCCCATGCATCCATTCATCATTCCCTCATCCCGGGATCAAAACGCCTGAATAATTACTCACATGACATTAGAAACATCCATTGAGTCTGTGCGTTATGCAGCCTGCAAAATCCACAGTGCCCCAGCCCGTAATTCCAGTGTTGTGAAGTAACATGTATTTTGGAACGGCCGGCCTCATCGCCCACGTAGCTAATGCGCATCCCAAACTATTCATATCAATCATTGCTCCCTCGCCATGGGCCCTGTCTCAAGGACATTGAACAATAGAACGTTATATTTGCAGTCAGACCTGTGGGCATCTCCTCGCCGCCAGCTGATAACCGAAAGCGCCGCCCTTCGAATTCCTCATTTGCAACATCACGTCGAAAAGGCATCTGTGGCCGTTTGAAATCACTAATTATTCCATCGAGTGCGGCTGTGTGTGAAAATGGCAACTGCCTTCACCCACGAATGGGACGCCCCGCCCGTCGTTGCAACTCGGTACAGTGATGCATGAGGGCCCACCGTTACTCGAGTACTACGTTCCACTGACCCTTCACAAGTCTGTTCGCGACTGCACAGATAGAATGGGAAACAATGGGACCATAGCCGAATGAACATAACAACCAATCCAACACGCCCATCGGGTACAAATACATGATAGCAATAGCAAGATACCATTCCCCGAATTGCAGCGTTGTGCGCGTGACGTGCTCGGCCAAAGGGGAGAGCAGTTTGCACAGGTGGAATGAATCACCACAGGTGGAGGCCATACAGCCTGAAAACACATGAATTGCACAGCCAGTCTCCTCCCACAACCACACCGAAATGCTACCGGCAGGACTCGCGATGTTGGCCCTGGGGGACCTGATAGCGCTGCAAGTGCTCCAACTCCAAGAGGAAGACGAACACCAACTACAACCGGCCGCACGGAGGAGACGCAGGAGGAGGAGGAGGGCAAGGCAGGGCCAGCAAGGCCCACCAGCACAGCCACTACCACCACGCAGGCAGCCCGCAATCCCACGCCTCCGAGCACATCCGTTCAACCTCACTGATGAGCAGATCCACACCCTCTACCGTTTGGACCGGGACACCATAGCCGCCATTGTGGACATGACACAGGCTGACCTTGTCAGCATGATAGATAGCCCAACCGCCATCCCACCCCTACTGAAGGTGGTGTCTGTACTCCACTTCCTGGCCACAGGCACCTACCAGCACCTACCAGCACGCAGTCGGACAGTTGCATGGCATTTCTCAGCCACTGTTCTCACGGACACTATTGCAAGTGCTCGATGCCCTCCTGCAGCACGCAGACGACTACATCTGCCTACCACGCTCGGAGCAGGAAATTACAAACACGAAAGTGGGATTCCATGCACTTGGCGGCATACCGGGTTGCATTGGTGCCATCGACTGCACCCATGTGGAATTGGTCGTCCCACATGCCATGGAGGCCCAGTACAATTTCATTCCCTGAATGTACAAATGGTGTGTGACTCCAACAGGATCATTACACATTGTTGTGCCCGATTCCCTGGATCAACCCATGATTCTATGGTCTTGAGGAACTCTACAATACCACGCTACATGGAGCGACACGCAGGGAACAGATCCTGGCTACTCGGTGAGTCTCATTACATGCATGATGATGTGGGGTATGTGAATTGGCAATGACCTGGCAGGAAGGGGGGGGGTGTGCGTACGTATCAATGGCATTCCACATCATACGTTTCTCGTCCACATACAGGTGATGCTGGATATCCACTGAAGAGATGGCTCCTCACACCAGTCCGGAACCCACGGGACCAGCATGAGGAGGACTACAACCATGCCCACTCACGTACCCGTGTAGTCATAGAACAGGCATTCGGCCTACTGAAGGGCCGTTTCCGCTGCCTCAGCAGGTCTGGCGGGGCACTCCTGTACCGCCATGAGAAGGTTGCAAAGATGGTGATGGCATGTGTCATGCTCCACAACATGTGCGTACGTAGAAATGTGCCCATGCCCCCTGACGCAGAACTGCAAGCACCTGATGATGGTCATGATGAGGGTGGGGATGTGGCAGCACCTCATGGAGTCTGCGAGGCACCGGAGTCCCGTGACATTCGTCAGCATCTCATTGATGTATGCTTCTAGCACTCACGCCTGGTGGCTGATACATGGACACGGGACTCGTGGCACTGCGTGTGTCTGGGACATGCACAATATGGACTGTACGCCTATGATGGCCTAGTACACAAAGATCAATGTCCACACATCTCATTGGTTGATCGTGCACTTTTTATGGCATATGTGATGTCATGTTGAACACCCTATCGACCCGCCACCCAAGTGAGCCCAACACACCCCCTCCACCCCCCTACCTCCCCCCCGAACACCAGTGTCCAAAGATGCTCATTGTCAGTGGGCTGTCGCTATTGCAGGCCCCCTCTGCGGGTATCAGGGGCACCCCTGCCTGTGGAGCGCAGGTTCCTTCCAGATCTACGTTGGGGGCTGCCCTGGACGGAGCTTGCAACGGATGATGTGTCTGCCTGCTCACGTCCATGCATGTCCCTAAGGGTTTGCGAGAGCTCAGTGAGCACACGGCGCACTGCGGCAAGTTCGGCACATACGTCCTTGGCCGTCGCATGCAGTTCCCCCCTGAGGCTCTCGGTGCTTCTCTCCATTTGGACTCTCAGGCTCTCGGTGCTACTCTCGATATGTGCCCTAAGTGTCTCAGTTGATGTTTCTATGTCTGCCTTAGTGCCCCCACATTCATCAGCATGGTCCTTGAGGAGCGTGGCCAGTTGCTGCTGTTGTTCGATCAACTGGTCGAGGGACTGTTGCCTCTGCTGGGCCAAGGCCATTTGCGGGGGTGTCACAGAGGGGCTGTTGTCCTCATGTTGCATTGCCACAGGGCTTGTGGGGGATGGCCAGTCGTCGTCTTGTGGGTGCCCCTGCGTGGTATCCTCATGTTGTACGGGATGGGACAGACAGGGGGATTGGGACAGGTCATGGATGGATCTGACTTCGGCATCCCCGTTTTCTGTGTCGGAGCATGCTGCCATCAATGGGGTGTCACCTATGGTGCTGCTGCCACCGGAGGCAGTGCCTTCTGTGGCATCCATTGGGGGGACCTGTGGTGGTGGTGTTGTGGGCATGCTGGCTGCTGGGGTGCCTGTTGATGTTCCCTCCTCTGTGCTGCCACCTGATTTGTGCTGCTGCCGTGTCTTGATGCGTGCAGCTGAGGTGGAGGGTCTCTGGCCGTTGGTCTTGGCCCTCTTTGCAGGTGTGCTGGTAGGGGTGTCCTGTAGCTCGTCGTTTGGATCGGACCCTGTGGTGGAGTAGAGGAGGGCGAGGGTTATTGGTGGGTCTGTGGGAATTGGAATTGCATTGTGTCACATGCATTGGGGTGGTACCTGAGGGTGATTTGGGCCGGGCCCTTGGAGGTGCTTTGATTTGTGTGTGGAGTGAGGGTGCAGTTGTTTGGCAGCCTGCAGTTAGGGTGTGCCTGCTGCACGTGTAGTGCGTGTATTAGGGGTTTTTAATTATTTATGTATTTATTGTGGGTTTTAACGTGCGCTATCAGGCCGATGTGTGTGGACGTTCTCTCTGGACATGTGTTTCTGTTGCACTATGTGGACGCATGGTACTTCACATGGATGGACTGTGTGGATTTGGCATTGTTTTTCCTGGCCCACCTACCTGTATCTTCGGATGTCTGCACTCCTTTCTCCATCCCTCCGACTCCCTCTATGCTCTCCATTCCGATGGTGGAGGCACAGATTTCTTCCCAGGGGGTCAACTTGATGGGTGATTCAGGACCTCCCCCGGTGGCTGTGGCAATGTTACGGTTGGCAGAGAGTATGCTGCGGACGCGTATCCGCAGGTCGTCCCATCGCTTGCGGCATTGCTGTGGGGTGCGGGGTGCGGTCCCCACCGCACTTACCCGCTGTGCCACCAGAGCCCATATGGCCTTCTTGTTTGCAAGTGCCGTCCTGGTCATTTGCGTGGAGAAGACGACGGCAGCATTCTCCTGGAGGGTCTCTGTTAGCACGGTGAGTTCCTCACGGGAGAAGTGGACCTGCCGCTTGCGGTCGCACGCTTTCTTCGCTACTTTTCCCATTTTTCTTGGTTTCGCTAGGGTGGTTGACGGGTTGGGGTGTGTTTCAGGGTAGTGATTTTAGTGGTTGTGTGGTTTTAGTGTATTTATAGGTGTACGCCGGGATGTTTCCCGTTCCGGGCCCATGTTTTAACTTCCGTTTCCGTATATTTCCGGCCACCGTACTTTCCGGTAGGCGCACACTGCGGTGACCGCTAAGAGGGGTGGCGGTATTGCACCTGGGGCGCCGTACGGCGGCGGTGTGGGCCGTTTTGGGGTCATTTCCGCCATCGCGGACTTTGCACTTCCGCCATGCCGTGGTGCTCGTGCCCGATGGGTCGGAATGGGCCGCACTTTGCTCCTTCGTGCAATGGCGGAAACGCTATTTACGCTGTGGCGCTCCGGTCAGTCGCTTTCCGCCAGGGTCGTAATGAGGGCCTCTGTCACGTACAAAGGCCCTGAGGCTTACCACATTTTTGCAAGGGAGGATGCACTAGAAGAGTGATAGGTGTTCTTTGTTGATGGTTCAATGACGATTGATAAGGAAACTGTCCAAAGGCATACAGGTGCTCCGGTGGTGAGCATTGTAGACAGGGAGTACAAAGTAGTGGTTAAAAAGAGGTTACCAACACATTATTCTTCAAAATCAGCAGAACTGATTGCCCTGATTGAACCACAAGAAGTATCAGAATTGTTTCTAATAATGATATATTTTGATTTGGCTTACGTCAAGAGGGCTGGTTGGACACCTGTGCAGTATTCAGCACTGCTAGAAAGATTAATGTATGCCGTAACCCGCCCATCAGTAGTAGCGGTGGAGAAATGTCCTACTCATACCCTGGACATAGATTTTGTTTCACTTGGTAATTATGCTGCACAGAAGGCTGCCAAATAAGCAGCTTATTTGTAAGTGATGGATATAACGGCATATCCTGACGTAGCCATACAACAATTTCAGCTATTAGTACCTTACATAGCAGTCCTGCTCACTCAAATAATTGAATTGAAGGGACAATCATCCCAAGAGGAGAAGGATTTGTGGGTAAAACAGGGGGTGCTCACTGTGACAGACAGATCTTTTCTGGAGACAAAACATCACAGGTAAAGTAGTAATGCTGCAGGAATCTATATGGCTGCTCTTGAGCAACTGCATTTACTGATGCATAGTGTCTAAACAGTATTTTGCAGCCGATATCGAGGAGGACTGGTTTATTCCCAACTTTAAAAAATGTGTTGATAATTTCACAGTACCTTGCACTACCTGCCACTTCTACAGCAACAGGCACATTCTCAGGACGTTGCGTGGCACATTGCCCCATCCAACAGGACCCTTTCAGGAGCTCCACCTAAATTATGTGGATATGATAAACAGGTGCAGTAACTATCATTATTTGTATATGATAAACAGGTGCAGTAACTATCATTATTTTTTTATTTTGTATTTATGTATTTATAATGCACGGGCATCCCGGGGGCCTCGGGGTGCAAACATAGACATAGTTGAACTGCACATTTAAAAAGAGACAGACAGAGTTAGCAGATTCAGGAGGATGCAAGAAACAGTCAATTGACGAAGAGGGTTTTCAAAGTTCTCCTGAAGGTTTTGAGATCTGGTTTGAGCCCAAGCGCAGACAGCAGGGCATTCGAGATGCCGTCCGCCTTTGCGGGAAAGGATCTACCAAGACTCTTGGTGCATTTAGCTTTCGGCCCTGTATCAGCCCTGATCTTGAAGAGCAAAGGGATCTTTTGGGTTGGTATAGAGTAGCCAAAGGTTTTAGGTATTCAGGTATTATGCCATAAAGGCACCTATGGACCAGAATGCTTACTTTAAAATCGATCCATTCATGGATGGGTAACCAGTGCAGTTTCTTTCTGTGATCTGAAATGTGTGTTCTTCTATTGGTGTTAGTCACAATTCATACTGTGTCATTCTGGATCACCTGACATCTTTCAAGGTTGGATAGAGAAGCTCTGCAGAGTAAAGAGTTACACTAATCTAATCTTGTCAGAATAGCGGTTTGTGCAATGTTGGCACAGTTTTTCTCAGAGATGTAGAGGCAGATGTTCTTGAGAAGGCGTAGGTGGTAGTTACATGTCTGGTTCATGTGACTAATGTGAGCATCTGCATTTAAAGAGGCCTCCAGCTGTACCCCTAGGGTTTTTACCTTCTGTTGGGTTTTAATTACGTTGGGCCTCATTACACGTTAGGCGGTCAGGGTTTACTGGTACCGGTAAGGGCACCGGTACCGGTAAACCCTTACCGCCTTACTACGAGTTCCCTTTGCGGGACCCAACCTTAACGGCTGGTTTTACCAGCCGTGAAAGTAGGGTGCCGCAAAGGGACCTTGGAGCTAATTACGGTACCGCAATTTGCGGTACCGTAATTTGCGCCTTCCCCATTCCCATTATGCCCTATGGGGGCAAAAATGGGAATGGGGAAGTGCCTTGGTGAATGGGGAATTACCGCCCCCGCTCACCTTGGAGTAGGGCGGTAATTCCGCCATCCACCAAGGCGGACACGGTAAAATACCGGCAGCAACCATGCCGCAAATAGCACCATGGTTGCCGCCTACCGTGTAATGAGGCCCTTTGTCTTTTAATGGGAAACTGCAATATTCTGTACTTAGTTAGTTCCTGATTACACCCAAAAATAATCAGCTCTGTCTTACTGCCGTTTAGGCACAGCCTGTTCTCCAACATACAGCTGTCAATGTGATTGTAGATGTTAGACAGGGTTCTGGAGTCTGTGACGTAATTCCCAGGAAATTCCATAAGTTCCAGGACAATCTGGGTGTCATCTGCGTAATTTGTAAAAGTCACCCCTAATTTGTCGAGGAGGGTACAGAGGGATCTGATGTATAGGTTCAAAAGTACCAGCGAGATGGATTCACCCTGTGGTACTCCACAACAAATGAGGGCAGAGGAAGATAAAACAGATCTCCACTTTATTCTTGGCAACAAGAGAGAATGGATTGGAGCCAGGCTATGGCTTCCTTTGAACACAGGACTAGATATTTTAGGCAAGTAAGAAGATGATCATAATCAATGAGATCAAAAGTGGCTGAGAGGTCCAATAGGCTCACCATCACGGCCTTCTCTCTGTCCATGATCTTCAGCATTTGGGTCTGTAGATCGACGAGGGCAGTGCAGAATGAAGGTCGAAAACCAGATTGTCAACTGTGTAAAATGCAATTGGACTCCACAAAAGACTGAAGCTGGGAGGTGGCAAATTTGTCAAGGATTTTTAAAAGAAACTGGCAATTGGCAATAGACATCAGATTGCTGGGCTCTCTAGGATCGATGTTAGGTTTCTTTGGTATTGGAGCGACTGTAACTCTTTTGGTACTATTGGGTACATAGTTTTCCCTAAATGATGCGTTGACTAGATATGTCAAGAATGGAGCAAACATATCCTTGTGTTCCAGAATCAATTTTAGAGGAAGAAGATTGTAGGGGCAAGAGGTAGGTCGTATTGAGGACAACAGGATGGATATGTTCTGGATCGAGATTTGATAGAATGAGAATTTCTGGAAGTCAGGACCTTTAGGGTCAAAGTAGGCCTGTTATGTAACAGCCACTATTTTTTTTTTTGGGCATTTACAATTTTAGAATCAAAAGCATCCTGTATTGTGGAACAGTCAGAGTTTGTGGTAGAAAAGCTATCTGGGATGCTTTGTTATCTCATTGTTGTGGTGTGTCCATTTTCTCATTGGATTGAGGCAGGCCCTTGCACACAACCAGATGCTAAATTGGCAGCCACATTTTTAGTACTCAGATTGTCCTCACTGGGGGATATGTGATATCCTAAAGTCAGATAGCTGGACTCACTTTTCCAACACATTATTTCAAGATATTACATCCCTACTGGGTATTAAAAAGAACTTGTTTTCAATTACCCACCCTCAAGCCAACAGTACAATGGAACATCTCAATGGTTTATTGGAACAAACACTGGCACAGTTGTACCATATGGTAGGAAGGACCTAGCTGTATTGTCTTACTCTGGCCCTTTCAGCTTTAGGGACCAGCCAGGTATGAACCACAACCTGTCCTTGTACAAGATAGTGATTTGGGAAGGTTACATACTATCTCACACCTGCATGCACTGCATCAGATTCACATGGAGCAGCTTAGAATTTGGAAGAGGAGGTTCAGGAGGTTCAGGAGTATTTGAGTGCTTTGACAAAATGTATAAAAGTCATCTCCCAACAGCTTGCTCCCAGGTGAGAAGAAACAGCCGCCACGCCCACGGTTGACTCAATGTCTTTACACACACCTTCAGCGCTATCCTGGAGATTTCATCTCTGTGCGTTACTTCATGAAGTAGTCAAACCATTCATTGTCGATGCCAAGGTCTGTTCAAGGTCATCTATGCCACCCCGTCTGCTGTACAAGTGAAATAAGGCCAAAGAATAAAACCACCGGAGGGTGAGTTTGGTTTGCCCTTACAAGTGAAATAATACAGAGTAAAAGACTGCATTTTTGGGTCCATTTATCTAATGTTCAGAAAGCAACTTGAACAGCACCAGCTCATGCAGGCCCTCAAGAACAGTGACATTAAAAAAATGAAATTTAGTTACCTTTCTAATGACTTTCTTGCAACAGATGCACCCCAACAGGCAGCATGACACTACGTTTTCTTGTTACACACAGCATCAAGGATTGAAAAGTAAAGTAATGTATATGTTGTTATATATAGGGTGATTCTGTCTTGTTCTTTCATTTATTGTAGGTAATGTTACATGGTTTGTGCATATAAAGGGGGATATAATAATGACACACAAACATTAAGTACAGGTATGGCAAGACATAAAAGGAAAACAGTTGTGGATGTGCCTGACCCTGAAATGATGATATGTTGTACAACCACATGAGGAAGGTGGGAAACGCGAAATTAAATGAAAGCTGATACATTTGTGATGGATGAAAGGAGAAGTGAACCATGCAGCAGGAGATCTAATGTGGTTTCTCAGAGGATATGATGGCACATCTCAACCAGAAATGTTCTAAAACTTGGAGCACCTATGTTTCAAATGTCACCTGGTTTGAACTGAACAAAAAGCCTGCTAAGGTGCAAAATACTGGCACACTTCTCCTTTTGCTTCAGAGGAAATGGCACTATATGCGCACGCACAATTGAAAGGTGCAATTAGACTTTGCTTATTCCTGACTTGACTAATGGCACATCTGCATTAATGGATTTTTTTGGGGGATTGCAGACTATACGCTTATCTCCACCTTCTCCAGCCTAGAGAGGAGTATGCCTGCTCACCACCTTGCATTTGGCCATTCTCATAGTGCCCGACTTGCATTTGACTGTCATAAATGTGCACCCCCAGTTGCAACTGCACCCCCTCCCCATCAGCGTGCTCACTGGTCACTAATTGCATGATAGCAAAATAGGTCAAATTATTGGTCTCAAAACTCCTCTGACATCCTTAAAGCTATCCCATAACAATTCTGTCTGTTCACAAAGACAGAAGTATTTTTATCTCCCTCCTTGTTCCTGGTATTCAAATTCTAGTCAGTGCAAAGTGTTTGCAGATTACTAGGTGGGAGATACTCCAGAACCGGTATGTTCTGGGTTACTTACAACAATGGAAGGGGGCATGTGCAAGAAGGTAGGATCATCCTGCTGCACATACCAACCCCCCAAAGATGTGGTCAATGGATCTCTAACCCATGCCATAGGGGGCCTTAACAGTTTGTGGATTGCCATGGAAAAGGAGGCTGGAGTGAGTGCTGAAGACTGGTTTAATTCGATGTTCTCATTGACACCATCTTGGTTGCAGATAGTCATAAATCTGCTGGTTCCCATTGTGGAATCTTTTCTTGATTCTATGGTGCTGCTCCAAGACACTGCTTAAGAATGCAATATCGTCAATATACACTCCACAGAAATTGGAGTAGGGTTGCCATGTGTTATCCATGAGGCGTTGGAAAGTGGCTGGAGCGGTGTGTAACCCAAAAGTGAGGACTTTGAAATGAAATAATCCTAAGGCCATTAAGAAAGCTGTGAATTGGTTGAATTGAATTGATATTTTATTTCTATTGTGCTCATAAACAAGTGTTTCAGAGCGTGACAAGGCAAGGAAGGGGAACAGGGGAGAACAAAACAACAAACTTACTATGCCCAAGACATTGAGAACTCTCAAGTGCATGGGAAAGGGGGAGGAGAAAAGTGCATGGAAGGGGGAGAAGTGGAAACTGCAGAGCAAATGAGAAACAGATAAATAATAATAAATAAATAAATAATAAAGGCAACAAACAGTGGTAGTGCAGCCAGCAAGTGGCAAGTGCTGGGTTTAAGGCAGCAGACAGGTTAGGTATTGATAAGTGCATGAAGAAAAAGGGGGGACTGTATGGGTACAGAAACAGACCCCAGTGCAAGGGGTGGCCCCCAGGCAGTGCGGGAGGTTGGCTGGGTGAGCAGGTACATGGGCCCGTTGTACAGAGTGTAGCCAGGTGCATGGTGCCAAGAGAGAACAGATCAGCAGGGGAGAGGGGGAGCGAAGGCAGAAGCAAAGAGGAAGGTCTTGCGGTTCTTCCGGAACTGGAGATGGTTCTCCTCAAGTTTTGAAGTGGCATGGAGGCTGTTCCAGAGGGATGCCCCAGCCAAAGTCAAAGATCTACCCCCAGCTCGTTCCTTTGAAAAACAACTGACCCTGAGGTAGTTAGAGGTAGAAGAGAGAAGAGCTCGAGAGGGGAGGTATTTGCAGAGGGATAGCTGAAGTTATTTTGGACCCAGTCCCCAGAAAGCCTTGAGGACAATGCAGGGGATTTTGAATTTAATCCATGAATTCACTGGGAGCCAATGGAGAAAATTCAGAGCTGGAGAGATACGATCCCAGGGCTTGAGGCCAAGGACAAGTCTTGCAGTCCTAATCTGGATTAGTTGCAGAGGGCGGAGCATAGAGGCAGGTAGATTTAGAAAGAGGCTGTTACAATAGTCCAACCTAGAGAGAACCAGAGCTTGGGAGACAGTGAGCCTCTGGGGGAAGGAGAGGAAAGGCAGATTACCTCTGAGGCGGTGCAGCAGGAAGTTTGACTTTTTAGAGACATCAGAGAAGTGGGCGAGAAGGAACGTGTGGAGTCAAAGATGACCCTGAGGTTCTTAGCCTCGCAGGTGGGGATAGGAGGAGGGCCATGGGAGGCCAGCCAGATAGTGAGGGTAAAGTATGCTGAAGGTGTGCCAATGAGGAGGCTCCCCATCTTGCTGGCATTCAGACATGGAACATTGGCGGCACACCAATCTTGAATGGTAGTTAGGTAATCAGAGATGAGAGAGGGAGAGGAGGTGGCCAAGGGCAGCCTGAAAATGAGTTGAGTGGTGTCAGCGTAGCACTGGAAATTTGAGCAGAAAATGGCAATGCAGTGGGCGAGAGTTGCCAGGTATTGGATGAAAAGCCAGGGCGAGAGGTTAGACTGCTGGGGAACACCACATGTAGAGAGGGAGAAAGATGATAGGAAGGACCCAATTTGAACCTGGGAGGGTCGATCAGAAAGGAAAGAGGTCAGCCAGGCCAGAGCCTGATCAGTGATACCCAGGTTATCACGGAGACCGTTGAGCAGGATCGTATGGTTGACCGTGTCGAAGGCAAAAGAGAGATCGAATAGGATGAGGACAGAGGGAATGCTTTCCTCATCATGCCCAAATACTTGGACCTGCAAGTACCCTTTGGTTAAGTCTAGGGTGGATAGACAAGTGGCATTTCCGAGTTTATCAATTTGGTAATTGATGCGTGGCATGGGAGAGGCATCAAAGTCAGAAATGCCATTAACTTGATGGAAATCTATGCGAAACCTCCAGCAATGGTTAGGTTTGGTGAGAAATACGATAGGGGAGGACCAAGGGCTGCAAGAAGGCTAAATAATATTTGCTCTTAACATCTTATTCACTTCCTCAACCACTACCTGTTTACGGCATCCGGGAGTCTATACGGTTTTAGATGAACCACTTTTCCCTTAGATGTTCTAATATAGTGATAGGTGCCTTTTACTCGTCCTGGTTTTTCTGGGAATACATCGGGAAACAATGTGACTACATCTTTTAGATCTTCCTGTTGTTGACTAGAGCGCTCTGGAGGAATCAATTCAAAGTTGTCTATTTCTTCTGTAACCAAAAAGGATAGTGTTGTGGCATGAGTGGCTGATGGGTTCTCCTTCCACTCTTTTAAGAGATTTACATGATATAATAATTTTGCATACATACAGCGCTACAAACCCTCAGGGATCTGAGTGCTTTTTATGATTTTTACCCACTTGTGTGGTGTTCATGAATCGACTTCGGAAGGATGAAAGCTGAGTTGGGCCCTACCGGTATTCGAACCTGCATCAGCAGGCTCTGCATGGATGTCAAAGGAAGCGCTCGACACGCTGTGCTATTTCACAGGCTAGATGGACTTTCTGTTTCCTGTCCGGTTGGGCTTCTTTATAAGTTCAGGTCCCTGTTCGTTCCAATATTTCATAAGCCCCGTGTCACTTAGAGACAAGCTTGTTTTGCGACGTGGGTACAAGGAGTAGTAGTTTTTGTACTATGGAAAATGGTCTTCAGCTCACTCTCTTGTCATAAATTGGTTTCTGTTGGTTCTGGGCTTTTTCCATAAGAGTACAGACTAGATCTAGAACTCTCATATGCTCCCACAATCTGGTAGCGGTTATTCGAAAGGGGAATGGGTGAATCTTTTCGTTCTTCTCAGGTTTCCCGGAGCATGTCCAGGACATCTCTAGGTTCTCTGCCATTAATTAATTCAAAAGGAGCGAAACCAGTAGAGACCTGAGGGGGTTTCCTTACTGCAAATAGTGCCCAGGGCATCATTCGGTCCCAGTCCTTCCCGTCTTTATCTACTAACCTTCCTTAGGATCACTTAGGATCAATTTAAGTGTTTAATTGAATCTTGCCACCAAACCATCAGTTTGAGGATGGTACACAGAAGTTCGTACAGTGGTAATATGGAGTAGCTTTTTGACTTCAGCCATGAGCTTGCTCATAAAATTTGAACCTTGATACGTCAGTATTTCCTTAAGAAATCCAACCCTGGAAAAATACGGCAGGAGTTGTTTGAGAATTTGCTGGGTGGTATTATTCAATATCGGAAATGCCTTGGGGTATCTAGTTGCATAGTCAACAATCACAAAGACATATTTGTTGCCTAGGGTAGATGTTTCTAGAGGCCCAATGAAGTCCACCCCGATTCTTGAAAAAGGGACTTCTATGATTGGTAAAGGATTCAGAGGGGTAGGTAATGGGATGTGAAGGCTGCTTTTATTTATATATTTCACACGTCTGAATAAAGATCTTTATGTCAGTGTGGATTCCTGGCCAGTTAACCTTCCCAGTGATATGTGGCTGGGTTTTGGATTATCCTAAATGTCCTCCGGTTAGTTGGGAATGCACAATCTCTAGTATAACCTTTCAGTGCATTTTGGTGAGTACCAATTGTGTTTTTTCCAGCCTTCTGTAGATATTTCTTTTCTGTTTAGCAACCCCTGCTTTAAGAAGAAAAAAGGGCTCCCCTTCTCTATACCTTCTCCGTCTGAAATAGCCTGTAAACAAGCTTGAGTGAGTACTGGGTCGTTTAGCTGGGCGAAGGCTAGGTCGGGATAGATGGTAGGCTCTTCTCCCTTCCTCTCTTCGATGTTAGAAGGTTTATCAGTTTCCCCATAGCTTAACGTACCTCTTTTTGTTTTGTCTGATTCACTTTCTTTAAAAGGAGGAAGTGGGGCTATAGCCAAAATTCCCTGAGCAATTTGGTCCCCACGATGTACTTCAAATGGGATTTCACCATGATTTTGTAAGAGAGCCTTCATATCTCCCCATAAGTCGGGAATGATGACACCTGCTAGAACGTCTATACTGAATTTCAAAGTTAGGCCACATTTTGGGGCCAACCTTATGTAACACCCTGGTGGGGGTCTTAAAACCAAATTTGTAGGACTCATTCCTCTTTTCCCAGGGGGGATAATAACCTCTCTACTTCTACAGATATCAAAGCCTGTTGGTTATTTCGTGGCGACAGAGGGGGTTGGAAGCTCTATGACTAAGCTATTGAAATCGTAGGGTTCCCCAATTTGTTTCAATTGAGTCACATCCCACTTTGGACACCATATGTAAGGAAGGAATAGTATCAAAGTAAGATTGACATGAGTAATCACAGTTTGAGGGTGTTTATTGAACTTTATCAGGGGTGTGAAAAACTCCTATCTAAACCTAAATCTAAGATGGGAGCAAGCCACGACCATCAAATAATAATAATACAGTCCTAGATGAGTCTAGTCAAATAAAAAGGGACTATACTAAAAAAAAAAATTAAAAAAATTGCCAATCCTTACCGCTATGCTACTAAATATTGTGGGATAAGGTTCACAAAAAGATCACAAAATCAATCAGGATGTTATGCTGTGTGCCTCCCTTCCCCACAATTTTAGCATGGAACAAGGCAGGTCACTCAAGCACAACACACTCCTGGGCTTCTCTGGCACGAGGTCACACTTTCGTTCACCAACATCAGGGCCTTCTGTGCCCAAGTCTCTTTTGTGCGAAGTCTCTTGCTTAAGTGGACCTGATTGTACCTCAAGCAACAAAGAAAGGTTCCTTTCTTAAAATTCACGTTGGGCGATTTACTCTTCATCATGGATCCCCCTCAGCCGGGCTCGAATTCTTCTTTCACCATTAGCCTCCCTCAGTTGGGTTCAGACCAACTTCAATTTTTAGGCATCTCTCAGTCGGGTACACATTTGCCACAACAATCTTCTTGGCTGCGCTACTGTTCACCCAGGATCCCCCTCTTCGGGCTCAGAACCTTTTTCAATAATTAGTCCCCCTCAGCCATATTCAGACCAACTTCTGTTTATAGACAATCAAAGACTTTCGAGTGTGCACAGCATTCAACATAACCCGATCCTGGACCACTTCGATTTCACAGTTCAAGAATTCTTCCCCGCTAAGAAGGGGGGCCACCAAACAGAGACATCGAGTGAGCACCCACATGGCACAGGACCACTTTGTATCAGGTACCTATATTGGTTTCACAAAGCTCAATTGTACTCAAGTTCTCTTTCTTCATACAATGTTGCCACTTGCAACCTTGAGCATAGCACAGTCCAGTCTGCAATCAGTTTCTCCAACTCAACGGCTGTGCTGAACTCGTTGGTGTTACTTTGCTATCAGAGTCAAGGACAGTACCACGATGGAAATACCATCCCCCCGCCTTGGCTACCAATGCGGGAGGGCCCTGTGTACCTTTAACACACGCGACACCGTTTGTCAGCTGCAATCATCAGTCTTATGTTTCTTTTCCTTGAGGTTTCTTGAAAGTAACAGTTTTAAGGTGAAAACGGCAAGGGTAATTCCCTCCTTGTTGTCCTCACTGATCTTTCTGCCTTTCTCCTCAGTTCAAACAGCCATCTCGGAATAGCTACTTCCTCATGCGTTTTGCCTTTCTCAGAGTGTGCTTTTGTGCTCATCCTTTTATCCATGTGGGGAAGTGTAATGGGAGTCAGGTGTCTGCAGTTATCAATAATTGCCTGACTCTACCTGACCCTTGTGTTGGGTCATGTCAGGTATACGGCTCTGGTGTTAGTCTATTGTTGCTCACTATGGAATGTCAGTGAGAAAGTGTTTGTGTTGGAAAAGGTCGTGGGGGGTTGAGCTTCTAGATATCCTAAGGGGAAAGGGTGCCATAAGGAAGGGGATACCATGTCTCACCCTTAGGTGTCTCATTTTCACTCCCCAAAGACCCCCCATCTAGGTGGCCCTCCCGCACTGGTCCACCCCCAGGAACTGGATCCAATAGCAATGGCCGTGTCCTGGTCAACTGGATGACAGGTCCCCGGGGACTAACGGGTGCGACACCTTCAGGTTTCTCACACATTGTTGTGACATATATAGAACATTAGTATTCAGCGCGGACAACAAAAGAAAGGCTTAGCTGTGGTTGGCTCGATTCTGAGCCTTACTGCATGGTAATCCTGATCATGCAACAGTGCGCAGCTCGCTCTGATCTCCGACAGTATTTTCATTCTGGAATGGCTGCCATGGAAAGGGAGAAGGGACTACGTTTAGTCCCTTCTCCCTGTTCCATGGCGGTCATTTTTTTTGTTTACTTTTTTTTAAGTTACTTCAATGGCCACCATGGAAGGGGAGGAGGGACTACATGTAGTCCCTCCTCCCCTTCCATGGCAGCCATTTTCTTTGTTTACTATAGCTGCCACGGAAAGAGGAAACGGACTACATTTTATGTCCGTGGTGCCCATTGTCTCAAACTTTAAAAACTTTTTTTTTGGCTGCAAAACGCTACCCGTCTCGCAGCTGGGAAAACAAAAACATTAATACCCTTGTCTAATGGGCTGGGGTACTAATGGCAATATGCCCCTCGACTGTGGGTCATTTCCCCATAAGGTATTGCCCCCGGGGCCTTTGTTAACTTTGGGCCCCAAAGTTGAAAGGGGCATTACCTTATGCAGTAATGGCCCGCAGTCTCAGGGCATATTGCCTAATTAGTATACTTACTTTGTAGAAATTGAAGTTTTCTTTCTTTGTTAGGTTTCTTTGGTAGTCTTCTTTTTTCTGTGAATGTAAAAGAAAAGTAGTTGACACATGTGATAATTGTGTACTGGTATAAATACTAGGGTATGGCATGTACTATGGAAGCAGAAGTCATTATAACTAAAGTAGCACAATAACTCTTTCTGTGAATTTTGTTAATGGGAACAATATATAATATAGTGCATTGGAAGGGATGGTAAAGTTTTGACAGAAGGAAGGGTCTTTTTAGTTTGTGGAGAGCCAGCTATATGTTACAAGTGTTGCATTAGAGAACACTACACAGGGGGAGAAATGCTATATGAGGGGGAACTTGCAGCTTCAACATGTTGTTTGGTTAGTTGCACACTATGACTGTCTGTAGCAATGGTAATTACTATAGCTATACCTACACAGTTCTTCCCCTTCCTGGATAAAAACACCTCCTCATGGTGACTCTTTCAGTTTCCTTTAATGAACCGTTTCCATCAAAGTTTACAGTCTATTGCTTGCTATTGTTATTTTTATTTTAAAGCAGTTTCTTAGAGTCAATGGCTTAGTTAGTGTTGTAAACCAGATGTGACTTTAAATAGTGAATTTATAAGAAGTATGTGGGTCATTCACTGAAGTGTTCTAAAAAAGGAAGCATTGGTAAAGGAAATAGTTCTAGTCTATGTATAAGTAGTTGCCATTTGGTAGGAACAGCTATGAGATGGCTATGTAAATACACCATTGTGCCCCTTTTACCATCAAGTGTTAGTTAATAGCACTATGGCAGGGTTTGACAATTGCCCTTTCCATGTGAACACACAGTTAGAAGTTGTCATTGTTAATACTTGAAAAGAAGGTAGTAATGTTTTGTACTGTAGGTTGATGGTTTAAGTAGTAGGAGATGAAATTTAATATAGAAGCAGAACTACTTTTAAAAGTAGTAATGAGGTGTTGGGGTTGGTGTTGAAGTTGAGTATGTTTTGTAGCATAGGACACACCTTGCAGTTTAAGTCAAGTTAAAGGCAAAGTTGTGTAATATAAAGGTCCCCTACACTTTCATTGTAAGGCATGTTATTTTTTAAAAGAAGGTGGCAATATTTGTTGTACTGTAGTTTCATAATGGAGGTACTTTTCATGATTGAATTGCATAGTTCCTAACATACAGAAGTACATATTTTAGAATGGAGAGAGAAAATACGTTTTGGATGAGGATCTAAAGATTGGTATTGTGGAGTGATGTAAGTAGTAGCACACGTGAGTCACTATGTATGGAGAAACAGTTTTTAAACCACTAATTAGGTATTTGGACAGGTGCTGCAGTGAAGTATGTTATGCATCACAGGACATTACTGGTTGTCCAAGTTATATTATTAAAAAAGGTGGTTCAAAATATGATTTTTGAAAATTGAAATAATACCCCTAGTATATCTACTTAGATGTAGATTGTGGAATTTAGATGTTGAATAATCTGCAAATAGATATCTGTAAAGGGTTGCACTATAATTTGTGATAAAGGATGCTCTGAATCATAGCACAAATGCACTCTCAGAGTAAAAAGATATATCAGAACTGTTGAACTAAGGTGACAGGGTTAGATGTAGAGTTTTGGGATGTGATTGGTGGATCAGTGATTGTTTGGATGTAGCCAATCAGGGACTGTTACAGAGATAAATGTAAAAAAGGAAGAAGGGCTGCCCTGTGTTTTGCTGTCTGTGGATGTCTGCAGCTATTCGCAGATGAAAGGTGTGTGCCATCCGGGTGCTTTCATCATGCCCCACATGGAATGCGGACTGAAGAGGTGGGGGACAACAAAGATGTCCGCAGACCTTGATACGCTTAGCCAATCAGGCTTTCTCTTTGTGGAGAAGGAGTTCATCTGAAGAGGAGGACAGGGTAGAAAGTGCTTAATTTTTTGTTTGAATTGCTGAAAGCATGGACCTCAACAAGAAGACTGCATTATAGGAAATATGTGGATTAATTGGGTGAAGATATATGAAGAGCAGCTTGTCATCTCTCATTATCTTGGATTAGTAAAAGTGGAGGTGGGATAGCATGGAGGCTGTGGAATTAAATACCAATGTGTGAAGATGTGGTGTATTTGAAACATCCAGAAATTATTGTAGTACAATGGGGAGGCAATAGTTTAGGTATGTAACTGGAATATCTTTGCAGTTTGCTATAAAAGATACTTTTTGTAGGCTAATGGACCTTTTCACAAACAATGTTTATTTTTTCACTAATTACTCAAAGACAAATGTGGAAAAGATAAAACTTGTTTTTTACACAAATTGAAAAAGCAAGCAGAATGCCCATAAAGCTGTGTGGGCATTCTTGTGATCTGTAGGAATGGCATCTTTTGAAAATGATCACATATGACATGATGGAGTGAACATTTTTAGTAAAGATGGAGTACATCTAACAAGTGTTGGAAATTACCTTTTTCTTTCTAATAATGTAATGCAGAGAAACAGATTTTTTTTTAATGAAATGGAAAGGAGAAGAGTATGTAATGAAAAAATGTATTAGCACACATAGTACATATACATATTAAGATGCGAGTATTATAAGAACAAAATATCTCTTTTAAGAGCTAAAATTATAGTATGAAAGGAGGCAGTAAAATGAAGTTCATACCCCATGTTTTGATTGTCTAGGCCGCTGACATATTCTCTGTCCGCGGACTTCAGTAGTGAATTCATAGTGTTTGATGGTGTAATGTGAATGGGAGGTGTAAAAGCCTTGAGTATGACTGAAACATCTTCCAATAACGTTACACTCTATATAGGGCATCATTATGAGGTTGCCGGTGGTTTGCCAGCAACCCTGTATTACCGTTACCACTGTCTGACATCCCGATGCTACCAGAATATCAAAGGTGGCAGCGATACGGTAAGATCCCATTCCCATGGAGTCCGTTGTTAACTGCGCTGGTGCTTCAGTGAAAAACCTGTCGCTAGGGGCCTAAACTATTGCCAGGTCAGGTCTGCTGGTTGTTCAGTGCCCCTACCGGCAGACTCTAAGTGAGCTGGTCTGGAAAGGTGCTGGTAACTTGTTACCAGCACCTTTATTTCCAGACTGCCTAATTTACAATGAGGCCCGTTTCATTGTTTGTATGGCAGCGAAGAGGGGTGGAACAGAACACTATTTCTGTCACCTTTATTCTTCTGTGCTACAAAAATGCTCCAGTATTTGCAGCGGCATAGATTGTAATGGCAATGAAAATATTGGAGACTCTTATAGAGTCTGCTACTTTATGCATTAATAATAATAATAATAATAATAATAATAATAATAATAATAATATCTATTTGTTATATAGCGCCACACAGTATTTAATGAAACATCAGCAACAAAAATAATTGAATGTGAGAAAACTCAGAATTCGGCACTATAAATAAGAACGTAAAAAAAATGTTGAGTAATGGGAGTGGGGTTTATGGGGTGTCCCTCGCTCCCCTTACTCAACATAAATGAAATTCAGGGGTGGTGAGGGTGTCCCCTGCATCCATAAAAATAAAAAGGAAAGACGGGGACAAATAAAGTTTTAAAAAGCACCCTGCAGAAGAAGTTCTGCTTCTCAATGGCGAGGCGGAACTCACGTCCCTGGGAAACAGCTGTACAGAGGGACAGCAGGTAAGTGATCCACAGAGGTAAGTTTGGATGTTCCGGGGGTGGAGGGTGGGGGATAGCAGGCAGGGGTGATGTACGTGGTTATTTCATTACAGTACTTCAAATTTGTCATTTTTCAAATTTGACATTCCTGTATACGAAATAATCATGTGCATCTGCGCTACACGCCCATCGGTCTCAGAGTGCTGAAATAACAGATGACATTATTATCTCACAAAGTGGTAATCTTTGGATAATATAAAGTAGATGGAGTCTACAAGACTATATCATTTTTAAATATTTTATTTTAAAATGTTGAAAGATATTACCCTTGGAAATGTTTCTTTATGTATTTTCTGTTTTTGTTTTCTTTTCGATCTTTTTGGTTTTTTGAATGACCGATGGAGAGAAGGAGTGAGGGCGGGGAAGGGCACATCAGTGTAAGGGATGGTCTGGTGGACAAGGGAAGATGTGAAGCACGGATTCAAAAAGAAACTAAGGTAGGGGGCAATTCTTCTCATGCACCTTCACAGCAGCCTCAAAGGCACTGCAGAATGGCTCTCCCCTACAGATGTGTTCATTGCAGTACACACATATGACAGTTGTTCATAAAATGTATGGGTCAACTGCCTCCTGTGTGGCCTGCGAGGTAGCAGGAGGAATCCTATGCCACACTGAGGTGGAATGAATGGTGGCAGGAGTGGAAGATGAGGGTGCGGCAGTGGAGGTACCTCTACGCCCTGTGAAGAGAATTGCCTTCCTAAGGGCAGTCAAAAAAGTTACTTAAAGGGATGCTATGGTTGTAAGGCAAAATAGAAAAATCTAAGAAATTCACCAGTTATGGTAAGCTATGCAACCATAACTAGTGCTACTGTCATGCACTGCTAAGACTAATACCACAGGATATCACAGATGACAGCAGAAATGGCACCATCAATGACATCACTGATGACATCACATAGCCTGAGAATTTTCTTTGGTTCAGTGACATATATATTTTAAGCAAGGACGTATACTGGTCATTGTGCATTGAAAACATGGTACACATAGTGTGAATGTGAAGTTTATCTGGATTGTAACCCTCTGCTATGTCCTTAAGTTGCTTTCCCTAGCATTTGGCCTGAGCTCTGTAACACTCACGTGGTATCCACGGGGATGCCACTCAGGCTGTTCTGACCACTTACCACCTTGAACCCTTCCCTGGAGGCTATTCGACTGGAGACTGGGCCTGAAACACAGGAGTGGTAGAGTTTAACTCCCTATTGTCTCTGTGTGCTTGAACCCCTTCTTCCCTGGGGTCCAACCCTTTCCTTTGATCCACAGCTCACCTTGTTTTCTTGGATAGTGTGCTCTCCGTCCTCTTTCAGCGCAGGGGCGCATTGATTGGAATGCTTTCAGCGCAGGGGCGCATTGATTGATGCGGGCTCGTTGCTGCCTAGTTACTTCACTGGCAAGAGTCCGACAGGTAAGTCTAATGAGTCTTTTGAACAGTTCTCTAACTTTGTTCCTTTCCTTCCTTAGATGATGGCTGGCGTCCGGGGATGGCAACGTGCTGCTGAGATGAGTAGCGCTGAACGTGAGTGAGAGCGCGATGCGCGATGCACCCCTTTTGTATTTGCATTGAACTCTTTTTCTGTGTCTTTTAGGTGCAGCGACGTTTTCAGGGTGGATGCCGGTTATGAAGAACAAATGCGGTGGGTAAGCGCGGTATGCGGCGCCTCTAGATGTTTCCACGCTAACCTGGAGTGTCTTTTCCCTCTTGCAGATGGATGAGAAGCTCCGGAGACAGAGTTCCCCCAGAGCGGCTGGGATTCAGGTAAGCGTTTGAAGCTCGTACAGTATTTTAAAATAAGCAAAGATTTGCAGAATGCTTACTAATGCCTTTTTCCAGTTCTTTTCCCTTTTCCTTAGGAAGCGGTGTGCCGGGATGGGAATGACACCACCGAAGATGCCCGCAGAATAGAAGGAGCGATGAATGATGGGCAGAAGCGCTGCAAGGTAAGGCTGTTCCTAACGGTGTTCTTCTTCTTGCAGGAGCTGAGCGCAGAAGAAAGATGCAGGCCTACTGGAGAACGATCCGAACATGGTGAGTGTCACGCTGCAGGTGCAGAAAATGCAAAGCATGTTTCTCAGCCTGGGTGTGGCTTAAATAGTCTCTGGGTATCCCAGGTGTCTCTGGGCTGAACCACACCCAAAAGACTAGACCGCACATGAAGTTCTGGGAATCGAAATATGTGGGGGCATCCATCTTGTCCCCATCAATGCACTACAAGTCCAATCCCCAATGTTATCCTATGAGAGTGAGTGAGTCTGATGCCACAAGCGCCAAGTCTGACTCCAATTGGGTCTTTGGAGGGATGGAGAGGCCCTAGAGGGCCATGTAGGTGATCATGGCCTGGCTCCAGCCTGACATCTTGGAGGGCTGGGACATGAGGGGCAGGAATCCTGACAAGCTCATGGTCACATACATGGAACAATAAGCAGGCCCGAGACTGAACATACCATTTTTATACATGATGCTTGTCTTGAATCTTATCTCTACTATTGTTAGCACATGAAGTGGAGTGTGAAGTGGTCTGCTGTGGTCATGTCTAAGGAGCCAGCAGGAAATCTGACTTCCATTTTCATTGTTAGATGAGACGCTTTATCTGCAGTGGCACTGGTGTTCCTATTACACCTTTGTTGCCACGTGGAATGCAGCGTGGAAAGTGGAGTGTGCTGTGGTCTGCTGGGGATGTGTTAAGCAAGCCTTATACCCACCACGGCTTCCATCAGTACTGTGCTTACTTTACAGCCACTAGCATAGAAGGTATTTGTAATTTATTCCTGTACTTCCTTGAATTATATGCTGTGTCTTAGCAACGCCACTGTGTGGCTAACAATTAATTATGGACTGAGATCTTAGCTTCAATGGTTTAAGCATTGGAGCTTACTAACAAGTCTGTTTGCTCTCCGCCCCCTATTGGAAGCACCAATTTGAATACGCCCGTCTAGGCATAATTAACCTCCTGGTAGATCTACCTGTTAGACTGATAAGTTGAGTGGATCCCAGTATAGATCTGGGAGCGGGGGCCTGCTAAATCAGTCAGTTGAGAACAAGCTAAGTGCCAAGGCAACTTTTGTTGATGGCAAGCTTGTTTCTATGGAGAGGCAGTGGAAGAGAAGACAGTGTCTGTGGTGAATGTGGAAGCTGGTGTAAATGCAAATGGGTCTCTGGAGTCATGCTCACAGGATCATATTGACATGGAGGATGTAAAGAACTGTCCAAATGTGGATTTGATTTTGGTCATATATTGTGGCTCCTGTTATCTATCATGAATTAGCATAAATGGTTTGCCTTTCTCTGGATTTGAGGTTGGTTGCCTCACCCCTGTTTGACAATAAAGAAGTTGTTCTTCACATGACGTTTTTGCTTTATGACAGGGAATCGTCTCCAGTCTTATTTGAAGTTCCTGCAAGGGTGCAAGTATTGTCAGGACCCCTATGTATCAGGGGAAAGTGGAATTTGCATGCTCATTAATTCGATTTCCTTAGCTTGTAACAAATTATAATGAGGACTGAATAGAAAATTAGAACTGTTCTATTCACAATATGTCAGTTCATCAAATTGTGGATGCTTTTTCTTTTCCCGTCCTCTCACAGATCTTGATCACTATGGACACTATTTTGAGATTAGTACATGAGAGCCTGTTATTCATTTTCAGATAGATCTGGCTATCTGTTTGTGACTGAGCAATAAACCTTGGGTGAAGTGATATCTAAGGGCAGTGTTGACCGATTCTTTTTGGGTTTCAATTATTTTCTCAGGTTGTGTCCGTAGTTCATGCATGTTAAATTGGTTGTCATTTCGATTATAATGAAACAAGGGTGCCAGCAAGTCTGGGTGGGTGAGATAGTATCACCAGTTCAAATGAAACTTATTTACCCCCTAATATTGTTTGAAGTGTCCTTGCAAAGCATGTGCAATTACGTCTGAGGTTAGAATGTCTCATGCCAGCTGGAACTTGTAATGAATTATGTTTATGTTAAAATGTATAACTATGTGATGATTTCATGGCCTACCACAGAAGATTTCAAGAAAGGGGTGTGCTACAAATATGAGCTGATAAGGGTAGATAAATGAATGTGACCAATGAGAATGTGAGAATTAGAGAAGATGGTATTTCTTTTGTATAGGGTTGACCAATCATGTGTGGGAGGATGATTTTCTATTGGTATATGTCCAAGGGTTTTAACTGTTGCAAAATGTATGTAATGTGAAGTGTTTGTGTGGTTCAAGGAGACTTGGGATAGGTTGACTCTACAGGGTCATCTATTTCCTCCCAGCTGATTGTACAATAAATTTGCTTAAGGTACAATCGTGCACTCACTTCTTATGCGGTGGGCATGCTTTGGGTTAAGGTGATTAGATGCCCATCTGCACAAAAGGAAATGAAAGCAAGACAAAACATAGGAAAGGGCATAAACATCAAGAAAAAAAGATGTCAAGAACGAAAGACAGCGATGATTAGAGAGGTTTGGGCAATCTTGAGAGAGCTTTGTAAGAAAATTAGTTTTGTGGAATGGTTTATTGCAGCAACAGTTATAGGTGTTGGCAACAACTGCAGGTGCAAAGGTAAGGGTTTGTTTTGTGACCCTCGATTTATCCTGGTTCATACAGTCATTTGCATAATGCCCCTGAGTTAGTTGAAGACAGTAGAAAAGTGGTTAGGGACTCTGCTCAGGATCCGCTGACATTGGGAAGGGCTGCATTATCGGCGCCTCCTTGTTCATTGATATTTGGGGTCACGCTGTAGTTCCGACAGTAGAGACAAAAGTGTCTGAAACAGACGTTTTGGTGTCTTCTAAATAAATGTAGTTCTGTAGTTGGTGTCAATATGGGAAATAAATCAAAAAATCTAAAGAATCTGTCCAAACATCGGCATAAAGGGTTGTGGATATTTCTCCACAACCTAGAGCTCAGTCAACTAAGGGTAATCTAGTTAAACATGTTTGTGGGCTTTCCTGAAATGAATATAGAGGGTGTTTTTCCTTGTGAAATGCAGCTTTTATTGGAGAAGGGTTTTATTGAGAAAATTGCTATTGCATCCATACCAATGAAATACAGATGTAAAACTGAACATTTATCCCAAACAACTGATAAGAATGATATTACCCATTTTTTTTAAGCCTGTAAATGAGGCAGTGTCCTTATTAGACTTGAGCTTATTGACAACACATTCCTTGAAGAGTTCCCAGGAGAAATAGGTAACAGGGCCAATTGAGGCTTCAGTGAGCTCTACTAAAAAGGACTTGTCAATGGTGGGGAAGATGCAATTAAGCAAGGCTGTGCCGGTGGGCACGGTTTGCACGGAACCACTTATGGATTCAGTGATTTTGGTCGCAAGTGATCCACCTCAGCTTTTTCCTATTTTCTTGCATTAGAAGAGAAAGGAAAAGGCAAATAAAGGAACTAGAACTGGCAAATGAAGCAGGGGTCAATGATGGAAAGGTAAAAGAGAGATACAAGTTAGAGAGACCCCAAAATAAAATTAGGCTTATTGGTGCAAACAAATGCATCGGGGGTCCAATGTAAAGTGCTAGCCTCACCATCGGCCAAAAACACCTTATTTCTGTAATGTCTTTTTAGGGACCCAGAAGGTAGTCCCTTAAATAGACAGCAAGTATTGGTGCTTTTCTTTGAAATACCTTGCCTGAGAGTGATTTCCTCCCAGGATATCACACAAGTGGAATTCATTTTGGAGAACTTTGTTGATATTGTTAAGGTATGTTTTCATTCTAGAATGGTGAGAAATGTGATAATATCTGAAGCTGCTGCATTGTTGTCCATGAGACAGGATGTATTTGAATCTTTCGACCACAAAGGGGCATGGAATATGATGGATGTGTTGGGAATTAAGGAATTTGATATTTCGGAGCTCCTTATAATTCAGGTTAAGATAGGAGAAGATAGACGACCCAAAAGGCCTAAAAATCGAAATAACAGTGCCGAACATACCTGCCACGGAAGATCTAAACCAGCAAGCTCCGAATGGAAATAGCCCTAAACCGGAAAAAGAAGCAGATGAATGGGCATGGATAGCTAAAGCCATAAATAACCAACCACGAAGTTAATGCCAAAGGGACAAAAACACCATAACATGGGCAACTTGGAATACCAGAGGATTCGCACATCTTGCCAACAGTTCCAATGAACTGCTGAGGAATTGCGATATCGTATGTCTCCAAGAGACATGGCTAGCCAGTTGCCCGTGTATAGAAGGTTTTGAGGTGGCAATGAATCCGGCCATAATAAAAAAAAAAGGGAAGACCCATGTCTGGTCAACTAATCTTGGTGAATCACAAGAGCGGGTTTGTGATAAAGGAGTCCATGAATTTGTCAAACTACTTACAATATGCAAAGGTCGAGGCCAAAGATTTTGAGGATCCACAAAAAAACATAAGAATACATATTTTCAACATCTATTGGAACAATCAAGAGGCTAAACAAGAGAATTTAATGGACGACCTGTTGGATGCCATTGATCACTTGAAATCAATAGAGAGGGATGCCAAGATGGTGATATGTGGAGACTTGAATTTGAAATTAATAGAAATTGTTAACAAACCCAAATCGAAAAAAGAACGATCAGTAAAGGAAAGGAGGAAAGAAAAAATGTGGCTCGAAGAGATGGAAGATCGCGCTATGATAATGATGAATGGGAACACATTGGGCGATGTACCGGCAGTAGAGACATGGGAGAGAGCTACTCAGAGGTCAATCATAGATTATTTTTTCGTGACAGAAAACATCGTTGCAGAAATGTCCTCCATGAAAGTGATAAAATCGACACAGAGTGACCACAACCTTGTCTCACTGATGTGGAGCCAACCCACACATAAGAAAATCTCACAGAAGCATCAACAATATGAAGTGGAACCCGGAAGAACAAGGCTGAGAATGACGGCTACTGATATAGAATCACTGGTAGAGGCCATAAACCCTGATTCATGCCATTTGAAGACCTCAACAACAGAGTACAGTGAATTTATGGAAATCTATAGGGTGAAAGTTAAAGGTCAGGGGAAACTACAGTATAAAAAGCATGCACACGACAAAGAAATAGCTGAAAAAAAAAGAACCCTAAGGAAAAACTGTAGAAAGCTAAAGCAAACAAATGACACGAAATACAAGCAAAAGATAAGTCTGTTAAAAAACAACTACAGGTCATGGGTGAGGTTGCATAGGGCCAAATTAGAGCAAAATGACGCGGAAGCCATGCTGAAGTCGCTGAGGCAGCGAAATTCCATAGGATTCTGGTCTTTGCTAAATGAAGTAGAAAATCCCCAGAAAGCAATAATGAAGAACATGGTGACGGAAAGTGAATGGGAGAAGCACTACACATCCCTGTTCGAGAAACAACTTAAAACAGAAACTCTGGTTTTTCCGAAAATACAACCATGGGATCTAAGCTTCAAACGCATAGATATATCAACCTGTATTAAAAAATGTAGTGACTCAAGAGCAGCAGGGCCAGATGGCCTATCAAACCTGATGCTGAAACAAAACATCGATGAATGGTCAGCATTTTGCGAAAGACTATTTCAAAACATCATACAAGAGGTTAGAATCCCTGCATCATGGAAAGAAGGCATCATAGTGCCGATATTTAAGAAAGGATGTCGCCTGAAACCAACAAACTACAAGCCAATTGCTCTGCTAGACGTACTTGGGAAGATCTTTGCAACTATGCTCTCACAGAAACTGAATACATGGCTAAAAGAAAGTAAGTCAATTGACGTCCGACAAGCAGGCTTTGTAAAGGGCGTGGGATGTAACCTAAATCTGCTAATATTGAACCTAGTAAAAATGGAAGCAATTAGATCGGGCCAGAAAGTGTATCTAGCTCTGATTGATCTGGCTCATGCGTTTGATGGGGTAGACAGAGAAACGCTATGGCAAAACCTGAAAGAATGTGGCTGCCCATTGAGCCTTATCCTGGCTATAAAAGAATTATATTCGCAAACATCCGTAAAAATTCGATTGGACGACCAGGGAAATCACTCAAAATCAGCAGATACCTAGGGGTGTATATCAACTCAAGCCTGCGAGATGAACCTATGGTAGTTAAGACCCTGAGTAAATGTAAACAGCTGACAGCACAAGCCCGGGTAATCCATAACAAATATGGAAAATTCTCATATAAGCCAGTGATCAATTTCTATAAAAGCAAGGTAATCCCAGCACTAATATTCGGAGCGGAATGTTTGTTCGGATGTTCCAGTGAGATCTGGGCAAGATGTGAGGGGCACTTTTGGAAAAAGATTCTGCAAATACCCCAAAGTTACCCGACCGCTTGTGTAATCTATGAAGTTGGTGTAGCAACGTTAGATGCGAAGATCACATGGAACATGCTAAACCTGTATAGGAAAACAATTGAAAAGTGTGTCCCCCAATTCGAAATCTTGGCAGAACGGAACAGTATACAGCCCCACTCGATCCTCCAGCAATGGAGATCAAACTGTAAAAGGATTCTGAACGAGATAGAAGTAGACGAGAAACAGCTTGTCAACAACCCAAATGGAGTGAAAAAAAACTAATGGATCTTGACTGGATTAAAACAATAGAAAAAAGAAATTCACACAAATGTATGAAGAACCATCCTGGAGAAGCAAAAGGGAGAATGCAGCTAACCCAATACCTTGAATTGTTTCCATGTAAAGTCCTAAGGAGGGCATATCTGCGATTCAAATTGAATCTATATGAAACTAAAGAAGCCCAAATCTATAACAGGAAATGGCCAAACGAAGAGACAACATGCCGTTTCTGTCGAATAGAGTCAGAATCACTAAAACATTTGATACTTTATTGCAGCGAACTCAAGGAATTAA